>NW_026652277.1:86014618-86109665 GCF_009828535.3 Hylobates moloch | reverse complement strand
ACACCAGTTAGAATGGCCATCATTAAAAAATCAGGAAACAACAGGTGCTGGAGAGGATGTGGAGAAATAGGAACACTTTTACACTGTTGGTGGGACTGTCAACTAGTTCAACCATTGTGGAAGTCAGTGTAAAACGTATATATTTTCACACACACCCACAAACACACACACATCCTGTTGGTAGCTAGTGACACTTTCACTAGTAAGAGTGAATTGTGATTACATTCATTTGCTTCAGCTAAAAATGAGTTTTTTATATCTTTGTGAAATAAATAATTAAATTCAAAGTGGGTATTTCTAGGATTTCTATCAGTATGAATTTTAAACTCCATTTTTTTCTTAAATGTTGCACATTATACTTCTAGCCTTAAATTGGTAGCTGCCTCACAAGAGGCAAGTATCTATTCTGCAAGAGATTAATAGAAGACTTGTATGAATGGGCATGACCCTAACATTTAAAATTTCACTCTGCATTTTTCATTCTCTTCCTTTTTTCCCTCCTTTTCCTTCATATCTTCCACATCTTTTCTATTTGTCTTTCTAATTTGAGAGGTACTGCCTGAGACATTTTGTCATTGGAGTTACTATGGTACTTTGCCTCATATTTTTGTAAGTCATTATGATTAATATTTTTAATAGGTTTAATTAATAAACAGATTGATTTGGCAGAAACATGGTGGGGTTCCTGTTATTAGACATTATATAAGGAGAGATGGCATTTAAGGGAAGGCAGAGGAAACTAATGTTTATGGAATACCAAGTGTGGACAGGCATTGTGCTAGATACTTGATACGTAAATTCTTATTTAAACCACAATGGGTTAGGTAGTTGCCCTAGTCCATTTCCTGCTACTATAACAGAAAACCACAGACTGAGTAATTTATAAAGAACAGAAGTTTTTTTGACTTATGATTCTGGAGGCTGGGAAGTCCAGGAGCATGGTGCCAGCATCTGGTGAGGGCCATCCCAGGGCTAAGGGTATCACATGGTAAATGAACACAGGACACAGGGAGAAAATGGAGCTGAACTTATCCTTTAATCAAGAACTCACTCCTATAATAATTAACCTATTCCTGCCATAATAGCATGAATCCATTCATTAGGGCAGAGCCCTCAAGGCCTAATCACCTCTTAAAGGCCCTGCCTCTTAAAACTGTTACAAAGCCAATTAAGTTTTTAACACATGAACATTTGGGGGATACATTCAAACCACAGCATTAGTATAATCATCACTATCATATAGATAAAGAAACAGTGAAGCTGACCTGGGTCATGATAGAGCTGAGGTTCTCACAAAGTGTCTGTGGCTCTGAAGCATGTGCTCTTTCTTATTTTAAATTCCACTATCTGCTGGTGTGACCTTGGAGAAGTCAGTAATGTATTGATTTATATCATCACATTCTAGAAAAAGGACTTGAAATAGTTGAATCACCTAATCTCTCTGGATTACAATTTCTTTGTCAAAAAAAAATAAAGACTTCAACTTAGTAATCCCATGAAGAGTATCATTTGATAAATTCCTTGTGTCCTAGAGTTCCCCCAAAGTGCCAAGATTAAAGGGTATATGCATCTCTCATGCTATATGATATGCATTTTACCATGTAATATGCATTTCATTGAAACTCTTACAATTTTCACATTTTCAAAATCTGTTAAATTATATTGTCGTAAAACTTTATTAAGACATTTATTTAGTATAAAACAATCTGTAACAGTATTCAGTGTTTGTTATTAATGATAAAAATCCCTTTCCAAGATCCTGGATTTCTGATTTTTTGAAGGCTGACAAATCACTAGCAATAGCTAAAACTACTTTCTGTCTAGTTTACATACCCATTTCAAGGTTTCAGAGATTTAAAACGTGCTTTGAAGGGTCCTATATCTTTTACAATCATGTCAAATATAGCAAAAAGCTAAAACCATTGTTAAACAACACATCACATGTATCACATAGTGACTTATTCATGTAGTCATTCATTCACATAACATTACCCAATGGGCTACTATATGCTACATAAAATACAGGAGTTCTATGGTAGTGAAACCAGAAGATGTAGTATGTGCTTTGTAGGAGTTTACACTCTAGCAGAGGAGATAGGAAATAAATGGCTAAAAATACATATGCATGCATATACACACAGAATGATGAGTAAAATGAAGAAAACAAATAGAATACTGAGACAGACCGAAACAGGAGATGGAGACATATCCATGATGGGACCCTCAAGGAAGCTGAAGGCCTAGAGAGAAACCACCTTTTTGTGTAGGGAAGCAGGAAGAGCACTCTAGGTAAAAAAAAAAAAAAAATAGCATGAGGTGGGTTAGATGACCAGGTCCGTATACACATACAGAAAAGCTAAGGATTCCTTCAGCTATGACCACTTAGTTTTAAAAGTAAGGAAACTAAAAACAGGTGAAGCTTTTAAACTGCCTGCCATTTTCAGGGGTCACAAAAAACAACTCTGCCACCTTACATAAACATTTCTCCAGAAAGCAACTTTTTATTCATTCATTTATTTATTTTTAGAGGCTGGGTTTTGTTATGTTGCTCAGGTTGGGTTAAAGTGGCTATACAGAGGCATGACCATGGCACACTACATCTCGGAACTCCAGGGCTCAAGCAATCCTCCTGCCCTGGACTCCTGAGTAGCTGGGACTGCAGGTGCATGCCACTGTGCCTGGCCACAGTAGGCAAGGCTAAGATTCAGGAGTGAACATGAGAAAAGACCAGCAGTAACATACATGGCATCAATAGAGTCACGTTTCTTCCAGCAAAAATTCCCCAAAAACAAAAAATCCTATTCTGATAAAAATACAAAGCTATTAAAAGGTTCTAAACGGTGGTCTGGAAACACTGCACACCATTTAAGGGAGCTGAAGAAATATTGGTACCATGTTTTTCCTGTTTCCTTATATTACTGTAATTTAATGTTAAGATCAAAATGATCCAAGCAAACTTGGACTCTTGGGGAAATTTAGATAAAATCACATTTGAAAACAAATAATTATCTTAGAGGGAAACTTTCCCATGACAATTTTAATGAAGCCAATAATATTCTAGAAATGTAGATGTCCTAATGGTATCTAGGACTGTTATTCAATTATGTTCACTAGTGTTTTGTGTCCTTGTACATCTGTGTCCTTCTACACTTTAAAATCTTCAGGAAGAAATGTGACTCCCCCTTTCTGTGTAGTTCCAACTTGAATAAAGTTGACATGTCACCTTTAACACAATAATAAAAATAAAAATTTAAAAATATGTTTTTTTTAAAATAAGTTCAACTTTTATTTTAGATTCAGTGGTACATGTGTAGGTTTGTTACATGTGTATATTGCCTGGTGCTGAGGTTTGCAGTACAAATGATCCTGTCACCCATGTACTGAGCATAGTAGCCAACAGATAGTTTTTCAGCCCTTGCCCTCCTCCCTCTCTCCCCGCTAGCAGTCTCCAGTGTCTGTTATTCCCATCTGTATCTCCAGGTGTACCCAATGTTTAGCTCCCACTTATAAGTGAGAAAATGTGGTATTTGGTTTCCTGTTCCTGTGTTTATTCAAAGAAAACAACTTTTTATGATATGATATCTGTATTTAGATCTACAAAATAAAACTCAATTTAAAATAAATTTACAGCATGATTATACTTTCTCAAATATCTTTTTTAGGTAGGCTTTTGTTTTTGTTTGTGTTTTAATAGGAAGAAAGAACACGAGGGGTCAAGATTCCAAGCCTACCCCTGGTTTTGCCACTTGCTCTATGGTCCTGAAAAAGTCCTGGTTTCTCTTTATTTGACTTGAGGTCTCTTCATTTATAAAAAAGATGGACTGCCTGTGAGGAACTTAAATGGTCTAAGTCACCTCCAACTGTAGAATTCTATGATTAATCAAAAACAAAGTGAGATTTCATCTGAATGTTAAGGAGTCCAACTAATGGTGCTAAGCATGCAAATATGAAAAATGAGCCGTATCATTATTACTATAAAAGTCTTCTTTACACATAATTCACAAGCACTTGTAAAAAATGCAGAATTAGCAGAAAATCTCCCTCAAACCAAACCTACACTGGTATATTTAATCTAAAACAACTGTACTTCAGTAGTCATTTTAAAAGGGAGAAGTAGTTTCAGTAATTTATTATCAGAAAACAATATGATGAGTAGGTAGTCATTACAAATTCAAAACACAAGCTTCTTTTGGAAACTTCACTTCTTTGCTGTACAAAATAACTTTTAATAATGGAGCTACCTGATGAAAACCAGCATATCACAGCTTCACTCAGAATGTAATTATAGTTTTGCTAGCTCTATAATATTCATGTTTGTAAACAGTTTGAATGGCATGTAATTATATGTTCTCTCCCAAAACTGTCCCTGAACCTCTCTGTTAAATGCCTTTAAAAAAAAAGTCGTTGCAGAATTAAAGAAAGCCAAATAACAGATATATCCATTTAACTTTAGAGTTTGGACATACTGCTTTACAAAGTAAAGTGACATTCAGTAATATTACATCACTTAATCTAAACTTAAGTGATGATTCTTTTGTTCATTTCCTTGGCATTCTAAACGTGGACATGCATTTAGTCCACCTAACCTGCAAAATGCCATAGCGTAGCCTACCTTAAATGTGCTCAGATCACTTACATTAGCCTACAGTTTAGTAAAATATCTGGCAACAGAGTCCACTTTGGCATATCTGTTTTTCACCCTGGTGACTGTGTGATTGGGAGCTGTGGTTCACTGTCCCTGCTCAGCATCATGGTGAGAGAGTATTCTACAACAGCACTAGCCAGGGAAAAGATCAAAATTCAAAGTACATTTTCTATTGCATGTGTATCACTTTCATACTATCTTAAATTTGAAAAATCATAAGCTGAATTGTTGCAAGTTGGGGACCACCTGTATTGTAGTACGTGCCCCCTTTCCTCTCTTTAGTGGGTGATAGGATAGCCCTGAGAAGCCTCCCTATAAGACAGTGACATGTCTGTGTCCAGCCAGAGCTCTGACAAGAGGGAATGTCCAGGAGTCGTGGGGAGCTGATAGGCACTCAGTACGTCTCCATACTTCCCAATTAAACAGGTAAGTATTGATTACCCACTTTTACCCATCCAATCAGCCACTCTCGTATTCACCAAATATTTATCCCAAGCATGCAACATTCTCAAGACTTCTGCACTTGCTTCCCCTTCTTCCTGATATTCTCTTCATCAAATATTCGCAATCCACTCCTTTCCTTCATTGTGGCTAGTGTTCAAATGTCAACTCTGCCATCCCAACAGAGAGGTCCATCCTGACTGTATTCATTTGCTAGGACCACTATAACAAAATATCACAACCTGGGTGGCTTAACAGATACTTATTTTCTCACAGTTCTAGAGACTGGAAGTCCAAGACCAAGATGCTGGCAGGGTTTATTTCCTCTGAGCCCTCTCTCCTTGACGTGCAGATGACTGCTCTTCTGTTGCCCCTTCACATAGCTATCCCTCTCTGTACATGCACCCTTAGTGTTTCTTCCTGTGTCCAAATTTCCAGGTCTAATAAGGACATCAGGAAGATTGGATTAGGGCACATCCTAATGGATCCATTTTAACTTAATCTGTTCTTCAAAGGCTTTGTTTCTAAATATGATCACATTCTATAGTATTGGGGATTAGGGCTTCAACATATGAATACGTGAGAACACAGGTTAATCCAAATGTCATAACTGATTATTCTATCTAATGACACAGCTTCATAATGTTCCCCCTCCCCACTGTAACTTAGTTTCCTTTGTAGCACTTATTATTTGACATAACTTATATGTATTTGCTTTTTCTCTGGCTCCCTCCCCTGGAATGTAAGGTCCAGGAAGCACTTTGTTTTGCTCACTGCAATATTCCTATCACCTAAATCAGTCTCTGGCACAGAGCCGATATTCAGTATATAAATACTGAATGAGTGAGTAACTTTTCTGAGGACTCCTTCTGCATTAGGCATCCGGCTGGGCCAAGTAAGAGATGGATCCAGATGAAAGACAAGGGAGCAGATCTCAAACAAGGAGTGCCTTATGAATCATGGCTGCTGTTCTTCTAGTTGCAATCTCTTCTTTTCCACCTCAGTGACCAGGCTGTGCTGCATGTGGGCACTGCTGGTTGGGACCTCAGGGATGATCACAGGATCAGGAGTAAAGGTGAATTAATACCTATGCTATATGTAGATTAGATTATCTATCCTAGGTTCATTCTTGGGACAGTGTTGCTTAATAGCTTTGTCTTTCTTTTGATTTAAAGACTGAGGACAATAACTTTAGATATGGCTTCTTATCTTCTTTATTTTTGATCACTTTCAACATCTAGACTTCTACTCTAAAAACACAGATTTATAAAACAGTTATTTGGAAAAAGAAGGGAGAATCAAGAGGGAATTTTATTGCAGAGGCTCTAGACACTTCTCTCTTTAAGAGATTTTACTTGAAATCTGCATATATATATATAGTTATACATATATATATAGTTATATATATATATATATAGTTTTTTTTAACATGGAAGTTTTTTCCTTTCATTAAGTATTGATACTGTTGATCTGTTCACAGAAGCTCTAGCAGTCAAACTAACATATGTTCTGTATCTTAGATTTTCTTAAATAATTTGAGACATTAAAACTACCATATTTACTTGTATAATTTTTCGTTGAGTGAAACTGATAAAATCAGTATAAGATTTGCAACCAGAATAATGCTACCTCTACTCATCAATTCCTTATCTTTCCTGCTGTCGGCATTTATTCTTTGCTTTTAATTTTTTTTAATTCTTTTTTTATTATTATGCTTTAAGTTTAAGGGTACATGTGCACAACGTGCAGGATAGTTCCATATGTATACACGTGCCATGTTTGTGTGCTGCACCCATTAACTCGTCATTTAACATTAGGTATATATCCTAATGCTATCCCTCCCTACCCGACAACAGACCCCGGTGTGTGATGTTCCCCTTCCTGTGTCCATGTGTTCTCATTGTTCAGTTCCCACCTATGAGTGAGAACATGTGGTGTTTGGTTTTTTGTCCTTGTGATAGCTTGCTGATAATGATGGTTTCCAGCCTCATCCATGTCCCTACAAAGGACATGAACTCATCATTTTTTATGGCTGCATAGTATTCCGTGGTGTATATGTGCCACATTTGCTTAAGCCAGTCTATCATTGTTGGACATTTGGCTTGGTTCCAAGTCTTTGCTATTGTGAATAGTGCCGCAATAAACATATGTGCGCATGTGTCTTTATAGCAGCATGATTTATAGTCCTTTGAGTATATACCCAGTAATGGGATTGCTGGGTCAAATGGTATTTCTAGTTCTAGATCCCTGAGGAATTGCCACACTGACTTCCACAATGCTTGAACTAGTTTACAGTCCCACCAACAGTGTAAAAGTGTTCCTATTTCTCCACATGCTCTCCAGCACCTGTTGTTTCCTGACTTTTTAATGATCACCACTGTAACTGGTGTGAGATGGTATCTCATTGTGGTTTTGATTTGCATTTCTCTGATGGCCAGTGATGATGAGCATTTTTTCATCTATTTTTTGGCTGCATAAATGTCTTCTTTTGAGAAGTATCTGTTCATGTCCTTTGCCCACTTTTTGATGGGGTTGTTTGTTTTTTTCTTGTAAATTTGTTTGAGTTTATTGTAGATTCTGGATATTAGCCCTTTGTCAGATGAGTAGGTTGTGAAAATTTTCTCCCATTTTGTAGTTTCTTTTGCTGTGCAGAAGCTCTTTAGTTTAATTAGATCCCATTTGTCAATTTTGGCTTTTGTTGCCATAGCTTTTGGTGTTTTAGACATGAAGTCCTTGCCCAAGCCTATGTCCTGAATGTTATTGCCTAGGTTTTCTTCTAGGGTTTTTATGGTTTTAGGTCTAACATGTAAGTCTTTAATCCATCTTGAATTAATTTTTGTATAAGGTGTAAGGAAGGGATCCAGTTTCAGCTTTCCACATATGGCTAGCCAGTTTTCCCAGCAACATTTATTAAATAGGGAATCCTTTTCCCATTGCTTGTTTTTGTCAGGTTTGTCAAAGATCAGATAGTTGTAGATATGCGGCAGTATTTGTGAGGGCTCTGTTCTGTTCCATTGATCTATGTCTCTGTTGTGGTACCAGTACCATGCTGTTTTGGTTACTGTAGCGTTGTAGTATAGTTTGAAGTCAGGTAGTGTGATGCCTCCAGCTTTGTTCTTTTGGCTTAGGATTGACTTGGCGATGAGGGCTCTTTTTTTGGTTCCATATGAACTTTAAAGTAGTTTTTTCCAATTCTGTGAAGAAAGTCATTGGTAGCTTGATGGGGATGGCATTGAATCTATAAATTACCTTGGGCAGTATGGCCATTTTCATGATATTGATTCTTCCAACCCATGAGCATGGAATGTTCTTCCATTTGTTTGTATCCTCTTTTATTTCATTGAGCAGTGGTTTGTAGTTCTCCTTGAAGAGGTCCTTCACATCCCTTGTAAGTTGGATTCCTAGGTATTTTATTCTCTTTGAAGCAATTGTGAATGGGAGTTCACTCATGATTTGGCTCTCTGTTTGTCTGTTATTGGTGTACAAGAATGCTTGTGATTTTTGTACATTGATTTTGTATCCTGAGACTTTGCTGAAGTTGTTTATCAGCTTGAGGAGATTTTGGGCTGATACAATGGGGTTTTCTAGATATACAATCATGTCATCTGCAAACAGGGGCAATTTGACTTCCTCTTTTCCTAATTGAATACCCTTTATTTTCTTCTCCTGCCTGATGGCCCTGGCCAGAACTTCCAGCACTATGTTGAATAGGAGTGGTGAGAGAGGGCATCCCTGTCTTGTGCCAGTTTTCAAAGGGAATGCTTCCAGTTTTTGCCCATTCGGTATGACATTGGCTGTGGGTTTGTCATAGATAGCTCTTATTATTTTGAGATATGTCCCATCAATACCTAATTTATTGAGAGTTTTTAACATGAAGGGTCGTTGAATTTTGTCAAAGGCCTTTTCTGCATCTATTGAGATAATCATGTGGTTTTTGTCTTTGGTTCTGTTTATATGCTGGATTACATTTATTGATTTGCGTATGTTGAACCAGCCTTGCATCCCAGGGATGAAGCCCACTTGATCATGGTGGATAAGCTTTTTGATGTGCTGCTGGATTCGGTTTGCCAGTATTTTATTGAGGATTTTTGCATCAATGTTCATCAAGGATATTGGTCTAAAATTCTCTTTTTTGTTGTCTCTGCCAGGCTTTGGTATCAGGATGATGTTGGCCTCATAAAATGTGTTAGGGAGGATTCCCTCTTTTTCTATCGATTGGAATAGTTTCAGAAGGAATGGTACCAGTTCCTCCTTGTACCTCTGGTAGAATTCAGCTGTGAATCCATCAGGTCCTGGACTCTTTGGTTGGTAAGCTATTGATTATTGCCGCAATTTCAGAACCTGTTATTGGTCTATTCAGAGATTCAACTTCTTCCTGGTTTAGTCTTGGGAGGGTGTATTTGTCGAGGAATTTATCCATTTCTTCTGGATTTTCTAGTTTATTTGTGTAGAGATGTTTGTAGTATTCTCTGATAGTAGATTGTATTTCTGTGAGATCAGTGGTGATACCCCTTTATCATTTTTTATTGCATCTATTTGATTCTTCTCTCTTTTCTTCTTTGTTAGTCTTGCTAGTGGTCTATCAATTTTGTTGATCTTTTCAAAAAACCAGCTCCTGGATTCATTAATTTTTTGAAGGGTTTTTTGTGTCTCTATTTCCTTCAGCTCTGCTCTGATTTTAGTTATTTCTAGCCTTCTGCTAGCTTTTGAATGTGTTTGCTCTTGCTTTTCTAGTTCTTTTAATTGTGATGTTAGGTTGTCAATTTTAGATCTTTCCTGCTTTCTCTTGTGGGCATTTAGTGCTATAAATTTCCCTCTACACACTGCTTTGAATGTGTCCCAGAGATTCTCGTATGTTGTGTCTTTTTTCTAATTGGTTTCAAAGAACATCTTTATTTCTGCCTTCATTTCGTTATGTACCCAGTAGTCATTCAGGAGCAGGTTGTTCAGTTTCCATGTAGTTGAGCGGTTTTGAGTGAGTTTCTTAATCCTGAGTTCTAGTTTGATTGCACTGTGGTCTGAGAGACAGTTTGTTATAATTTCTGTTCTTTTACATTTGCTGAGGAGAACTTTACTTCCAACTGTATGGTCAATTTTGGAATAGGTGTGGTGTGGTGCTGAAAAAAATGTATATTCTGTTGATTTGGGGTGGAGATTTCTGTAGATGTCTGTTAGGTCCACTTGGTGCAGAGCTGAGTTCAATTCCTGGATATCCTTGTTAACTTTGTGTCTCGTTGATCTGTCTAATGTTGACAGTGGGGTGTTAAAATCTCCCATTATTATTGTGTGGGAGTTTAAGTCTCTTTGTAGGTCACTCAGTACTTGCTTTATGAATCTAGGTGCTCCTATGTTTAGGATAGTTAGCTCTTCTTGTTGAATTGATCTCTTTACCATTATGTAATGGCCTTCTTTGTCTCTTTTGATCTTTGTTGGTTTAAAGTCTATTTTGTCAGAGACTAGAATTGCAACCCCTGCCTTTTTTTTGTTTTCCATTTGCTTGGTAGATCTTCCTCCATCCCTTTATTTTCAGTCTGTGTGTGTCTCTGCACGTGAGATGGGTTTCCTGAATACAGCATACTGATGGGTCTTGACTCCTTATCCATTTTGCCAGTCTGTGTCTTTTAATTGGAGCATTACCCTTCAAAGTTGTGTTGAAACATATGTCATTGCTCAGCTTTTTATGGCCAAATATTCAGAAAACAATCTTTTGACAGTTGAAATGCCAGTTTTCAGAAAGAAGGAAAATTAAGCCATTTCCCTCAAGTATCATCTAACTGATGGTTGCTGACAACGGAAGATTTTCTGACACTTAGATTTTCCAACCTTTTTGACTCACATACATATCTATGTAGATGGCTTATGGTTCAAACTTGAATAACAATCTTAAATTGTGATATTCAGAAATGTCAGCTCTGGCCCTTTACAAAATGAATACTTTGAAATTGTTGTGTCTGTCTCCCTAATAGTTTTGTTTTGGAGGGGCGAAAATGGTGTGCTCCAGAAACCAAGCAGTCAGTCATTTGTTTTTTTTGGAAAACTTATTGGATAAGCAGCCCAAGAAAAGGCACTAGAAGATGTGAGAATGATTCTCCCTCCTTTCAAAAAGTTTTATTCTTATTGAGACCCAATAAGAAAATAAAAAACAATTTAAGTGAGAGCAAAAAAAAAAAAAAAGATTGCTTGTAAAAGATAATCCATGGTATGACTATTCTGAAAACTGTATTGGTACTTTTCACAAGGGAATACGGATGATCAAGTCATAATGAGTTGAACCTAATGAAAATAGATGGGCAGGGAGTATTTAATGATTCTCAGTCTTTAATAATTAAAATATAATTCAGCCAATTAGTAATATAATGTGCCAAACAATTCACTTGCAGTAACAAGTTTTGAAAGATTGGTTTGATTCAGGTACTAAGCAGTCATCAGAGTTGGCATTGTGTTACTGGGGAAAAGCTGATTTCCTTGGGTTTCTACATACGTTTTTCTATTTGGATCAGATAAAATAAGTAATAAGTACATACATAAAAAAACCTCTTGATTTTAAGGCCTCACTGCTTTTAGATGACAAATACAGATGAATTAGTAAATTAAATACCACTGATTATTGATATTCCAAAGATGAAGTATTAAATAAATCATAGGACTTTTCCTGATGCCTACTATAAATGATTTTAAATAGTTTTTTAGGTAAAATTCACAATTAATAACAAAGGAGCTTTTACGTCTTCAGAAAAAATGAACATAATAATAGAGAAATTATGGAGACATTGTGCAAACTTTAGATAGTCATCATTTAAAAGTTAATTTCATGACATGAATAGTCGGCCATTAACAATCTGGGCTTAAACAATGTTAACATCCTAAATCATAAATAACCACTTTATTTTATAATGGATGTTTTAATTTCAAATGACCTGTAGATATTTGTTCAGAGGTTTGCTGTTGGATTTGTTCTGTTTCCTTTTATTTTTTTAATTAACAGATAACAAACCACTCAAGTGAATTTTATTTATTGCTATGGAAATATATTTTTATTACATTAAATCATGTGAAATTGATATTTTTGTGGGTCAAATCTGTCAAGTCAAAAAATCTCGTGGTTTAACTTAAAATAACAGAGGTCTGGGTCTAGGACGGAGCATTTTAAAATTTAATCTGTAATCCAGGCTTCTACATGAAAATGCATATAGTGTGGCAACGTATAGACACTGACCAAAGGTGGAAAGCATTTGAAATTTCATGAGGCTTGCATACTCAGTGACCTAAACTACTAACCTTTTAAATGCAATCAGAATCCAATTTTTTTCAATGTTGCTGAGAAATAGAATTATTAAGGAGACCAGATATTTATTCCTTCAGCATGAAAAGAGTATTATTATATCTGCCTAAACATGAGTAACCTGGGAAAACAAATTAACTAAAATGTATGTGTATAGTTATTTTCCTTTGAATTTAGAATAAAAATCATGTAAATATTATTTTCTCATATAAGTAATTAAATATATTAAATAAAATATGACAGTGTTTTCTGTTTATATGCTATGAACATTGTGAAAGTTTGAGTATTAACTGCCTGTTTCTTCATTTCTAAAACTGAGTCAAGCATCAAGAATTATAAAATGATGACATGAAAAGTAGGTTTTGGAATTCTCTTGTATTATATATGGAATAAACACCATGCACATCAACCACACTTAAAATGATAAACCACATAGATGGAGTTAAACCAAATTAGAGATTAATTATAAGTGGCTTATTCTCCCCTTCAAATCTAGTTTTTAAATGTTCTGTGAAACTATGCAAAATATTGAATTTAGAACTCTTAGGCCACACATACTTACATTTTGATTTCATAACTATGGTATGGCAAACAGCATACTTTTCTCAATGTTAAAGTTGAAAAATCCCTTTCTCTATGCTACTCCAAGCCTATTGGAGTTGAAGAGATAAAAGTGCCCCTGAGAGCAGTGACCTTTGTGACCATCTGCGGTATATACTTCTGCAGCTTTAGAAGTTGTCTGAGATGGTATCTGTACAAGGAAAACATGCCATGTTAGGAATAACCTGTCAATGTACACAAGACCAGGGGCCTTACAGGATCTGCTTTCAAAAATGCACTTCCCAGAGTATTTGGGGCTTCACATTCCATCCTCAGAATCCATATCTGATCCCCCACATGTATGAAGCAAACCCAAAACAAGGGAGAATAGAGAGACTGTTACATATACTTAAATAAACTATCTTAAAAAATGCTATTCTGTTTGGGCACCTGTGCTTTAGAATGAGATAGCTTTTATTATTGATGAAAAACAGAAAAGTCACTGAGAAGCAGTATTATATGCAGACAGAAATAACTGTGATAATAAGTGGAGTTCTATCAGAGAATTCTGCATTTTTCCATCATAGAACTTAATGATTATTTACACAATTACTCATTTAGTGTCTGTCCACATTGCCAGAGTAGAAGCCTTATGATGGCAAGAACTGTATTTGTCTCTCTTGAATGTATTATTGTGGGTATTTTTTTTTTTTTTTTTTGAGACGGAGTCTCACTGTGTCGCCCAGGCTGGAGGGCAGTGGCACAATCTTGGCTCACTGCAAGCTCCGCCTCCCAGGCTCACGCCATTCTCCTGCCTCAGCCTCCCGCGTAGCTGGGACTACAGGCACCCACCACCACGCCTGGCTAATGTTTTTTGTATTTTTAGTAGAGACGGGTTTCACCGTGTATTGTGGGTATTTTTTAAATCACCGATACCACTTTGTATTTATGCCATTTTGTATAAAGAATATGTTATTTTTAATGATAAATTTTGGGAGAAAATTAATAAGGAAAATATTTCATCTTTCCCAAAGTCTTAAGTTAAACATAAAAGTATGAACAGAAAGAACAGAAAGTCACTTTTTTGCTTACTCTGAAAGAATCTGCAAAGAACATACCCAAGCGTTCTTGACCTCTTAAGTGACACTAGTTCTGAAAGAAGACACCAGCCATCATCCTGCTGCACACTTCAAAAACAGGCTGCCTGTGGAGGAATGTAAATGACTCTTTGAGACGGAAAAATTCTTGAAAGTTTACTAATGGATTTCTCTTCAACAAAACAATTTCAGGAAAATGGATAGAAATTTTCCTTTCTGAATTAGTCACCTTAGTGAAGTAGTCTTTTAGCTCTGGATCTAAAAAAAAAATTAGGTTCTACATATAGAAAATCAGATATATTTTATATGGTTTTAAATTAAAATTAAAAATCAGCCTGCAATAAGATTAGTGTATTTTTTTAGAGTACATATGTTTATTGATGTCAGTAAACATGACCTCATCTTTTTTTTGACATCTGAAAGTATCTAGATTTTTTTTCTGTAACTACTTACTGTCCTTTTTTTTTTTTTAAAGCCTATGTTGGCCTTTTTAAAATCACTTTAGTCTCAACATTGTGTTCTGCAGGACACTGATTCTCTGTGAATAAACAAAAAAGCCTTCTATGTTCAAAATGTTGTGGTAAACACACTAATTTGCTGAAAGCATCTGAAAGTTCCTAAATTATGGGTCTCCAACAAGAGAATTATACTATTCCATCATTTTAATCTTCAACTACAGAACCCTTTTTTCAGGAAGAGCCTCCTGGGTCTAATGTTTAGCAAAAAAACCCAAAACATTCTGGACAAAGTATACCATTTTCAAAATTTCATTTTATTATATAGAAGTATCACAAAAGAACATTTAAGTGTTTCTAATGACTTCTGACTCATTCTATATTTTGAATAACTGCCTAGGTCAAATTTGTAGAAACCATACATACAAACACATAGCTAGTTGCATTTTCCACATGGTTAGCTATATGCTGCAGCTCTTGCATCTGGGTTTTAATGGGAAACACAGGGGTAGATCTGTTTAAATGTGCTCCTCATCTGTTGGTTATGTCTCTCCCTTCCTCACACCTTTGATGCTTATGAGCATCTATTTTTTTGGATGGCCTATGCCATCTTCTGTATTAACTGATTTTGAGCTGGAAAAAGTGAAAGTGTCTTAGACATCAAGGGGTAGCTAATTGAACAGTATTATATGAGGTAATGAAAGTGTGAAATATAAGGGGAAAGTCTTGTGAAATTTATTTTATATTTTTTGTGACTTCCTTAGGTCATTTGCATACATTCCCATAATTTAATTCAATTTCAAGACACATTAGTGTATTCCAGTTCAATTCAATTATGATGGTAACCACCTGGAATTAGTGCAGGCACTGCAGGTTACAGGCACAGTTACCAGTGAGATTGCTCTCACTTCAGATGCCAACTGCAAGTTTCTAGGTTTCCAAGCCACCTACACTTCAAAACAAATGGATTCAAATATGGGAGAGTTCCTGCAATTTCCTTTAAGTCAATAAATTGCTAGAGTGACCTACAGAACTCAGGAAAGCACATGCATAAATCAAGATCTACCAAATAAGAAACACATAAAGTGAGGTCTGGAAGAGTCCTGAACCCATCTTCCCATGGAATCAGAGTGCATCACCCTCCCAGTGAATCAGTGTGTTCACTAACCAGATAACTACACCAAACCTGGTGGTTCACAGAATTATTGGTGTTTTAAATAGCCATGATTGATTGAATCATCAAGCACATGATTATACTCAATCTCCATTATTTCCACATTTTTCAGAATAATCATCTGTTTTGAATTGTGTCGTAGTTATATTCCTGGAGGCAATGCAAGCATATTGAGTTTCTTTCCCACTCTAAAAGGCCCAGAAAGTTTAATGTTGGAGTTGTATGGTTTTTTTCTATCTTACCCTTTGCTCTCAATTTTCACTTTTAGGAATCTCCTTTCTTAGCATTTTGTCCTCTGACTTTCTTACCATCAGAATTAGCTCTGATGTGGGTTGAGAGGATATGAATTAGCTCTGATGTGAGTTGAGAGGTATCAGTGACTTTCCTGCACAGACTACTTTGTGTAGTCTACCAGGAAGGGTTTTGTGGAAGCCTTTTCACTGTCTCAGGGCCTGCAAATTACCAGATGCTTGACATTTTCGTTGTAGTATTAAATATATTATCTTATGTAAAGTTCTTAATGCCATTTTTATATCAAATCCAGACAATATATTGGGACGTTAATTTGAAGAAAGAATGTAACACTCTTCTAATTTAGTTCCCCAAAAATGTAAAATTTATTAAAATCTCAGACTAAAATTAAGAAAAAATACAAGTACTTTTAAAATGTGCTCAGTTTTTATTTTAGATATATCTTTGATATTAGCTAATGATAGTGAACTTACTATGGACATTTTTTTTCCAGAAAATAATTGCTTATAAAGCGTATGTCCAGGTTCATACAAGCATTGGTTAAGTAAATTAATTGATCCATCTCACAAATGTAGGTAGTTTCTCAGAATACATGGTATTAGTTTTACCATATGTATCTGAAAAAAAGATGAGAAGAGCTTTTTTAGTAGTGTCTTTTTTAATGTATTGCACATATTTATGGAGTGTGTGTGATATTTTGCATACGATGTGTAATGATCAAATCAAGGTATTTAGGATATGCCTCATCTCAAACATTTATCATTTCTTTGTGTGGGGAACATTTCTCATCTTCTAGCCATTTTGAAATATATAATAAATTATTGTTAACTATGGTCACCCTACAGTGCTATTGAACACAAGAACTTATGTTTTCTAACTGCATGTAAACATTAACGAACCTCTCTTCATCTCCAACCCCACCCCGCCTCCCCCCGTGAACCTCTGCTAAATACCATTCTAATCTCTACCTTCATGAGAGCAACTTTTTTAGCTCACACATATGAGTAGCAATCTGCAATGTTGGTCTTCTCTGCCTGGCTTACTTCA
This sequence comes from Hylobates moloch, assembly GCF_009828535.3. NCBI lineage: Eukaryota > Metazoa > Chordata > Mammalia > Primates > Hylobatidae > Hylobates > Hylobates moloch. Next base: position 86,092,732 of record NW_026652277.1, on the reverse strand, counting down.
CATGGCATAATGACCTTCAGTTCCATCTGCAGATGACACTTTGCTGCAAATGACAGGATTTTATTCTTTTTTATGGCACCATACTATTGTGTGTATGTATGTTTATATACATATATATGCAATGAAATGCTATTATGTGATATATATATATCACTTTGTCTTTGTTTATTCATTTATTGATGGACAGTTTGTATTTTTTCCATATTTTGGCTAAGGTGAATAGTGCTACAATGTACAGTGGGGGTGCATGTGTACATTTGATATACTGATTTCCTTTCTTTGGATAAATACTTGGTAATGGTATTGCAGGATTTCATGGTAGTTGTACTTTCAGGTTTTTTTTTTAGAAACCTCCATACCGTTTTCCATAATGACTATCCAGATTTACATTCCCTCCAACAGTTATTTTCCTCTGCATCCTCACCAACAGTTGTTATTTTTTGTCTTTTGGATAATAGCCATTATAATAGTAAGTAAGATGATATGTCATTTTGTTTTTATATTCACTTCCCTTATGACTAATGATATTGAGTATTTTTCCTTATACCTATTGCCCACTTGTATGTCTTCTCTAGAGAAATTATTCAGATTCCTTTCCCACTTTTTAATGAGATTATTTGTTTTTGGTGTTGACTTCATGGAATTCTGTGTATATTCTGGATATTAGTTCCTTGTCAGATGAACAGTTAGCAAATATTTTCCCCCATTTAACAAATTGTTCCTTCACTCTGTTGATTTTTCCTTTGTTGTGCAGAAGATTTTTAGTTTAATGTAATAGTAATATGTGTCTATTTTTGTTTTTGTTGCTTGTGATTTTGAATTTATAGCAATAAAATTCTTGTCTACACCAACATCCTGAAGCATTTCCACTGTTTTCTTCTAGTAGTTCTATAATTTGGGCTCTTACATGTAAATCTTCAATCTGTTTTGAGTTGATTTTTATATATCATGAGAGATAGGGATTTGGTTCATTATTTTTTCCTTTGGATATCCAGTTGTCTCAGCAACATTTATTGAAGAGGGTGTCTTTTCCCCAGTGTGTGTTTCTGATACCTTTGTTGAAGATCAGTTGGCTGTAAATACATCCATTTGTTTCTAGGTTCTCTATTCTTTTACTTTGGTGGATGGGCCTGTTTTTATACCAATACCATGCTGGTTTGGTTACTATAGCCATGTAGTATATTTTGAAGCCAGGTAGTGTGATGCTTCCAGCTTTTTACTTTTTGCTAAGGATTGAATTGATTATTTGGGTTCATTTGTGGTTGTATACAAATATTAGGATTTTTTTTTCTATTTCTTTGGAGAGTGTCTTTGGTAGTTTTATAGGTTTTGCATTGTATCTTTATATTACTTTGCGTAGTATGGTCATTTTAACAAGATTAATTCTTCCAATCCCTGAGCATGGAATGTTTTTCCATATGTTTGTATCCTCTCAAATTGCTTTCATCAGAAGTTTGTAATTTTCCTTATAGAGTTTTTTCACCTCTAGGGTTAGATTTATTCCTAGGTGTTTTTTGTGTGGCTATTTAAATGGGATTGCTTTCTTGATTTCTTTTTCAAATAGTTTGTTTTTACTGTATAGAAATGCTAGTGACTCTTTTTTTTTTAATTTTGAGACAGGGGCTAACTCTGTCACCCAGGTTAGAGTGCAGTGGTGCAGTCATAGCTCACTGCAGCCTCAACCTTCCAGACTCAAGCAATTCTCTCACTTTGGCCTCCCAGGTAGTTGGGACTACAGGCATGCACCACCATGCCCAGCTAATTTTTATTTTTGTGTTTTTTTGTAGAGATGAGATTTTGCCATGTTGCCCAGGCAGGTCTCAAACTGCTCGGCTCAAGCAATCCACTTGCGTAAGCCTCCCAAAGTGCTGATATTATAGGTATGAGCTATCGCATCTGGCCAAGATAGTGACTTTTGTACATTGATTTGTATCCTGCAACTATACTGAATTTGTTTATCATGTCTAAGAGTTTCTTGGTAGAGTTGTTAGGTTTTTTTAAAATGTAAGATCACGTCATCTGCAGAGGGATAATTTAACTTTCTCTCTTCCAATTTGGATGCATTTTATTTCTTCCTTGTCTGATTGCTCTGTCTAGGACTTCCAGTACTATGTTGAATAGGTACAGTTAAAGTGGGCATCTTTGTCTTGTTCCAGTTATTAGAGGAAAGGTTTTCGGCTTCTCCCAGTCTAGTATGTTGTTAGCTGTGGGTTTTTGTATATGGCCTTTATTATATTGAGTTATGTTCCTTCTGTGCCTACTTTCTTGAGAATTTTTATCAGGAGAGGATGTTAAATTTTACCAAATGCTTTTTCTGAATCTAAGATTATCATTTTTTTCCTCATTCTGTTGATATAATGTATCTTGTTTATTGATTTGTGTATGTTGCATTATTCTTACATCTCTAGGATAAATCCCACCTGATTATGGTGTATTATCACTTTGATGTGCTGTTAGATTTGGTTTGCCAGTATTTTGTTGAAAAATTTTGCATTTATGTTCATCAGGGGTATTGGCCTGTAGTTTTCTTTTTTTAACTGTTTCCTTATCTGTTATTTTCTATGAGAGTAATACTGGTGTAATACAATGAGTTAGGAAGAATTCCCTCCTCCTCAACTTTTTTGGAATAGTTGAGAAGAATTCATGTTAGTTCTTCTTAATAAGTTTGACAGAATTCATCAGTAATGCCATCAGTCCTGCACTTTTCTTTGTTGAGAGGCTTTCCTGATTCCATCTTGTTATTCATTATTGCTTTGCTCATGTTTTCTGTGTCTTCCCAAGTCAATCTTGGTAGGTTGTATGTGTCCAAGAATTGACCCATTTCTTTTAGATTTTCCAGTTTTGTTTTGTTTTGTTTTGTTTTGTTTGTTTGTGAGATGGAGTCTCACTCTGTTGCCCAAGCTGTAGTGCAGTGGTGCAAGCTCGGCCTACTGCAACCTCTGCCTTTCAGGTTCAAGCGATTCTCCTGCCTCAGCCTCCCAAGTAGCTGGAATTATAGGCACCCACCACCATGGCTGGCTAATTGTTTTCTATTTTTAGTAGAGATGGGGTTTCACTATGTTGGCCAGGCTGGTCTTGAGCTCCCAACCTCAAGTGATCTGCCCACTTCGGCCTCCCAAAGTGCTGGGATTACAGACATGAGCCACCGCACCTGGCCCTGTTAGAGTATAATTGTTTATATTAATATTTAATGGGGCTTTGTACTTGTGTGATATTGGTTTTAATGTCTCCATTTTCATATTGATTTTATTTATTTGGGTCTTCTCTCTTTTTTTCTTTTTTGGTTGCCCAGCTAATGGTTTATCTGTTTTGTTTATCTCTCACAAATCTAAGTTTTTGATTAATTTATCCTTTGTATTTTTTTAGTCTCCATTTCATTTAGTTCTGCTCTATTCCTTATACTTCTTTTTGTCAACTAATTTTGGATTTGTTTTGTTCTTTCTTTTTTAGTTCCTTGGTGTTTATTGTTATGTGGTTTATTTGAAATTTGTCTACTTTTTGAGGTAAACATTTATTGCTGTAAGGTTCCCTCCAAGCACTGCCTTTGCAGAATCTTATTGGGATCTCACAGTATGTTATGTTTCCATTTTATTTTGTTTCGAGAGGTTTTTTTTTTTCCTTCTTAATTTTTTCATTGACCCAGTGGTCATTCATGGTCATTTTGTTTAATTTATATTTATTTGTACAATTTCCAAATATCCTCTTAGTATTTATTTCTTTTCTTTTTTTTTTCTTTTTTGAGACGGAGTCTCACTTTTGTCACCCAGGCTGGAGTGGAGTGCAGTGGCCCGATCTCGGCTTACTGCAACCTCCACCTCCTGGGTTCAAGTGATTCTCCTGCCTTAGCCTCCTGAGTAGTTGGGATTACAGGCACCCCCCACCACGCCCGGCTAATTTTTGTACTTTTAGTAGGGACGGGGTTTCACCATGTTGGCCAGGCTGGTCTCGAACTCCTGACCACAGATGATCCGCCCCCCTCAGCCTCTCAAAGTGCTGGGATTACAGGCAACAGCCACCGCGCCCGGCTTCTTATTTATTTCTAGTTTTATTACATTGTGATCTGAAAAGTATTAAATATAATATTGATGTTTAAAATTTTGTTGAGACTTGTTTTGTGACCTAATGTATAGTCCATCCTACAGAATGTTCTATGTGCTGGTAAGTATAATGTGTATCTGCAGCTGTTGGATAAAATATTCTGCAAATATCTGTTAGGTTCATTTGGTCTATTGCTCAGATTGTTTTTCTTAGTTGATTGTCTCTCTAAATCATCTAATGCTAGGAAGGGGATGTTAGAATTGCCAACTGTTATTGCATTGGAGTCTGTCTCTCTCTTTAGATCTATTGGTATTGCTTTATATATCTGGATGCTTCAGTGTTGGGTGCATGTGTATTTAGAATTATTATATTATCTTCCTGAATTCATTCCTTTATAATTATATAATTACTATCTTCATCTCCTTTTATACTTTCTGATTTAAAGTTTATTTTGTCTGATACATTTATAACTACTTCTGTTTGCTTTGGTTTCCATTTGCATGGAATATCTTTCTCATTCCTTCACTTTGTATGCATCTTTGAAAGGGAAGTGAACTTTTTGTATGCAGCCTATAGTTTGGTCATTTTTTAAAATCAATTCAGCCAGGCTATATCTCCTAAGTGGATAATTTATTCTGTTGACATTTAGAATATTATTGATAGGCGAGGACATACTCCTGTCACTTTGTTAATTGTTTTCTAATTTTTTGTATATCCTTTTTCTTTTTTTTTCTCTTACCGTTTGTCATTATGGTTTCCTGACTTTCTTAACGGCAACATTTGACTCCTTTGTTTTTCTTATTTTTGCATTTGCTCTACCCTGAGTTTAATACCTTCCTGTTTCCATGGTGATGTATATTGTCCTTTTGCTTCCAGATGCAGGACTGCCTTAAGTGTTTCTTGCAGAGCTAGTCTACTGGTGATGAATTCCCTCAGTATTTGTCTGGGAAAGACTATTTCTCCTTCACTTTGGAAGGATAACTAATGGGCATAATATTCTTAGCTGACAGATTTTTTTTTCAATGCTTTGAATATATTATCCCATTCTCTTCTGGCCTTTAAGGTTTCTGCTGACAAATCCATTCTTAGTATACTGGGAATATCCTTATATGAGATTTGATACTAATATGGCTTGGCTGTGTTCCCACCCAAATCTCATCTTGAATTATAGTTCCCACAATCCCAGTGTGTTGTGGGAGGGACCCAGTGGGAAATAATTGAATAATGGGGGCAGTTACCCTTGTGCTGTTCTCGTGATAGTGAGTGAATTCTCATGAGATCTGATGGCGTTATAAGGGGCTTTTCCCCCTTTGCTCAGCACTTCTACTTCCAGCTGTCAGGTAAAGGAGTACATATGTGCTTCCCCTTCCTCCATGATTGTAAGTTTCCTGAGGCCTCCTCAGCCCTGTAGAACTGTGAGTCAATTAAACCTCTTTCCTTTATAAATTACTCAGTCTCAGGTATTTCTTCATAGCAGCATTAAAACATAAATTGATACCACAGAGAGCGGGATGCTGTTGTAAATCACCCCACTCTCTGTGGTATCTGCTGTTGTCCCCACCTGAAAATGTGGAAGCAACTTTGGAACTGGGTAACAGGCAGAGGTTGGAACAGTTCGGAGGGCTGAGAAGACAGGAAGATATGGGAAAGTTTGGAATTTCCTTGAGACTTGTTGAATGGCTTTGACCAAAATGCTGATAATGATATGGACATGAAGTCCAGGCTGAAGTGGTCTCATATGGAGATGAGGAATTTCTTGGGAGCTGGAGCAAAGGTGACTCTTGCTATACATTAGCAAAGAGACTGGCAGCATTTTGCTCCTGTCCTAGAGACTGTGGAACTTTGAATTTGAGAGAGACGATTTAAGGTATCTGGTGAAAGATATTTCTAAGCAGCAAATCATTCGAGAGGTGACAGAGCATAAAAGTTTAGAAACTTTGCAGCCTGACAATGCAGTGGAAAAAGTAAAAAACATTTTCTAGGGAGAAATTCAAGCTGGCTACAGACGTTTGTATAAGTAGCAAGGAGCCAGATGCTAATTGCCAAGACAATGGGGAAAATGTCTCCAGAGCATGTCGAGACCATCATGGCAGCTACTCCCATCACAGGCCTGGAGTCCTAGAAGAGAAAAATGGTTTTGTGGGCCAGCCGCAGGGCCCTCCCTGCTTTATGCAGCCTTGGAACATACTGCCCTGTGTCCCTGCTGCTTTAGCTCTAGCTGTGGCTTAAAGGATCCAGGGTACAGCTCGGGCCATTGCTTCAGAGGGTGTAAGCCCCAAGACTTGGAGGCTTACATGTGGGGTTGGGCCTGTGGGTACACAGAAGTCAAGAATTGAAGTTTGGGAACCTCTGCCTACATTTCAGAGCATGTATGGAAATGCTTTGATGTCCAGGAAGAAGTTTGCTGCAGGGGCAGAGCCCTCATGGAGAACCTATGCTAGCACAGTGTGGAAGGGAAATGTGGGGTTGCAGTCCCCATGTACGTCTCCACTGGGGCACTACCTAGTGGAACTGTCAGAAGAGGGGCACTACCTAGTGGAACTGTCAGAAGAGGGCCACCATCGTCCAGACACCAGAATCATAGATCCACAGACAGCTTGCACTGTGTGCCTAGAAAAGCTGCAGACACTCAATGCCAGACCATGAAGGCAGCTGGGAAGGGGGCTATACCCTGCAAACCCACAGGGGCAGAGCTGCCCAAGGCCGTGGAAGCCCACCTCTAGCATCAGTGTGACCTGAATATGAGACATGGAGTCAAAAGAGATCATTTTGAAACTTTAATGGCTGATGTATTGGATTTCGGACTTGCATGGGGCCTGTGGCGCCTTTGTTTTGGCCAATTTCTTCCATTTGGAACAGGCATATTTACCCAATGCCTGTACCCCATTACCCCCATTGCTTACAGGGAGTTACTAACTTACTTTTGATTTTACAGGCTCATAGAGAGAAGTGACTTGCCTTGTCTCAGATGAGACTTTGGACTTTGACTTTAGGGTTAATACCAGAATGAGTTAAGACTTTGGGGGACTATTGGAAGGGCATGATTTTGTTTTGAAATGTGAGGACATGAGATTATGAGGGGCTGGGGTGGAATGATATGGTTTGGCTATGTCCCCACCCAAATCTAATCTTGAATCATAGTTCCCACAATTCCCACATGTTGTGGGAGGGACCCAGTGGGAGGTAATTGAATCATGGTGGTGGTTACCCTCATGTTGTTCTCATGATAGTGAATGAGTTCTCACATGATCTGATGGCTTTATAAGGGGCTTTTCCTCCTTTACTTGGCACATCTTCTTCCTGCTGCCATGTGAAGAAAGACATGTTCGCTTCCCCTTCCACCATGATTGTAAGTTTTCTGAGGCCTCCTCAGCCCTGCAGAACTGTGAGTCAATTAAACTTCTTTCCTTTAAAAATTATCCAAGCTCAAGCCTTTCTTTATAGCACGTGAAAATGAACTAATACAGATACTTCTTTCTTGCTGTTTTTAGAATTCTCTCTTTGTCTTTTACTTTTGACAGTTTTACTCTAACATGCATTGGAAATGAACTTTCTGAGTTGAATCTTTTTGGGATTCTTTGAGCTCCTTGTATTTGGATGTCTGTGTCTCTTGCAAGAGTTGGGAAGTTTTCTGCTATTAATTTGTTAAATATGTTTTCTATTATTTAGCCAACCTTCTCACCTTCTACAGCACTGCAAATTCATGTATTTCTTCACTTTCTGGTGTCTCATATATCATGTATGCTTTCTTCATTCTTTTTCTCCTTTTTTTGTCAGACAGATTATTTTCAAGTTTAACAATTATTTTGCTTATGAAGTCTATTGTTGAAGATGCCTTTTTGTGATTTGATTATATTTATTGAAATCTCTAGTTCCAGTATTTCAGTTTGATTTCTGTTCTGATGATATCTATCTCTTCTGAATTTCTCTTTTAGATCATGTATTGTTTTCCTGACTTTTTTGTGTTGTTTAACCTTTGCTCTCTTGTATTTCACTGTTTATTCAATATTATTATTTTGAACTTTTTTTCAGTCATGTCATGAATTTCCTTTTTGTTGGTATCTTTTAATGAAGAATTATTGTATTCCTTTGAAATTGTCATGTTTTCTTGCTTTTTCATATTTTCATGTTCTTACATTGAAATTTGTGCATATGGTACAACAGTTGCTGTTTCAAGTTTGATGGACTGATTTTCATAGGGACTTTTTTATTGATGTATCTATAATGTTGATTCAATAAGATTATTTTGCTTTGAATGTGGGTGTGCACAGTAGGTTAGATTTTGTATGATTTGAGGCGGCTGTAATCAATGTCAAGTTTGTGTCTTCCTCATTTGCTTGGGCTGCAGTTGTTAGTGGATGCTGTGGTGAGACTTTGCTGGGGACAGGAGCATCAAGAGGGCAGGTCCTTGGGCACAGGTTTGTCAGTTCTTTGGCCCCCAGGCAGTGTCCACTGACACCAGTGGTAATATGTCTGGGTGAGCCGGTCCTTGGACTTCCAGGCATATTGTTTGTGTGTTGTCAGTAGCAGTGGTGGGCTTAGTGGACAGGCATGTCCTCAGGCCTTTGAGTGGTGTACATAGTGGGTGTGGTGGTAGTGGTAGTCTGTGCAAGCCACCCCCTACTCACCATGATGGTGCTTGCATGTCATTGCCAGCAGCAGTGGTGGTAAAGGCAACCTTTCCTCAAGCTTCCCTGTTGAATGCTGCTGGTGGTGGTAAGGTCAGGTTGATCTCTAGGCTCCTAGACATTATGCATAGGTGCCACTGCAAGAGGCTGTAGGCAGGGTGATCCTATCCCCCAGTGGTACACATGGGCATGGGCTGACTTGGGTAGGGCAGGCTTAACCCTGGATCTCCAGATGGCATGCTCAGACCTTGGAAGTGGTGACAGTTGGTTGTACAGGCTTGTCCCAGAACCCCCTTAGGGTGCATGCAGGTGTTCTCTGGCCCTACTGCTGGAGGGGGCAGGGTTACTGTCAGTGGCATCAGTCTCACGCAGGTGGCTCTCAGGCTCTAGTGAGTGCATTCTATTACTCTCTCTGTCCTGGAGGCAGCCCATTTCCTAGGCTATAGGACACTGCATGGGTGAGAATGCTTGAGAACTAGCCCCTCCACTCAGTCCAGCTGGCCTTATGTCACTGCAGCTCTCTGGATAAATGTAGGATGATGTCAGTAGGACTTCAGTGACGTGGAGATAGAGGGGCTGTTGGGCCCCAAACAGTATGTAGTTTGGTGGAGGCTGAACTCTCCAAATGGCTCCATGCTGCATCTGCTTGGATCTTGGGGAGGGTGTGGGACCCAGTACAAACTCCCTCTCTGTAACAATGGAATTGCATAGATTCCAGGAAACTTTACATGCTAGTCTCAGGGCCCACAAGGGCTTAGGAACTCTCCCATGGCTGGGATTGCAGGAGCCTGCAGTGGGGATGTCTGTGGAAAAAGATATTTTTCCCACAATGGAGAGTGCCTCCTGGCTCCAAGCCAATCCTGGCCAGGCTGTCTTCTTTGCTTCTTTCTCTTTCCATGCCCCTGTCATTGCCTTGCTGCATCCCAGTGTTCTCTCTTAGACACTCTTATTTGATGTTTGATTATCTACTGACTATTTTTGCTCCTGCTTTGTAGAGAAGGTGAGTGTCAGGTGCCACTCAACAGCTATCTTAAAAGGCTACAAGAACCAGTTTTTTAAACGTGCGTATTAACATATGCATCCTAAGTTGTTCTCCCATTTGCATTATTTTCCGTGCATTTAAGCTAATGTGAATTTCCCAGAATGTACTTAGTTGTACTTTGAAGATTTTGCTAGTGTGACTTTCTAAACAGAGATTTGCTGAGTGTTGACTTCCTTTCGACTATAACTCATTCAGTAGCAACACTACTACAGTAACACTTTGGACATAACCGTCTTATAGACATCTCATATTGTTCTATAATTATTTACATATGTAACGCTGCAATGAATGGTAAGGCCTAAAGGATACAAAGCCGTCCTCTTTGTTGATTGTTGTGTAATTTCTGTCTTAGCACTGTGCTTGACTTAGCCACTAAGGAAGTGTTATTTGAAGAGAATTTATAAAAGCATCAATAAGCCAAAGTCCCTTTCGTGTTCTATACTCCTTTTTCAAAAATATTTATCATCAGGTAAGAACTCTTGCCTAACACAAGAAAGCTTTTTCTGGGACCATTTGGCTTTTTCATAAATTGGCCCAGCTGTTTCTTAACATGAAGATTATGAAAATAGTTAAATTAGGAAAACTATCTCATAGTTTGAAGTCTAGTTCCTTCTCCTAAGCTTTTTGTATTACATATGAACCTTCTTTAAAAAAATTTCTCCCATATGACAAACCAGCTCATGTACCCCCTGAATCTAAAACAAAAGTTGAAATTATTTTTAAAAAGGAAAATCATAACTAAGAGAAAATATGTTTACTGTTTATTAAGTGGAAAAAAATTTCTCTAGATTATCTTCAGGCACCAAAATTATAGTTAAATGTGAAGTATTTTATGAATTGTAGTTAGAAGCAGACTTACTGAATGGTTTTTATATTTTTTAATAAGAATTATGTAGAATGTGACAAAGTGTTTGAAATATTAAATAATATATACATGTATGATTACTTTTTCTTTATGCAGAAATTTTTAATATTATGATATTTCTTTGTTCTAAAAAGTAATTTATCAAAATTAGTACATAAAGACTTGATAAGGGTGAATTACACTGTACCTAAATTATACCGCAAAAAACTTAATTAAGAAAGGCAGGTGTGGTGAATGGTGATTGATTATGTTTTTTTAAAAAACAGAAAAAATAAACATAATACAAATGTCTATAAGAATACAGAATACATACAGCTTTTTTTCTTCTTTTCATTTGTTGTGCAGTTCACTAAGTCTTTCATGTCATGTTCTGATAAACTGTATGGAATATAGGAATAAAAAGGGATAAATATGATGCCTTTTAATTTCTTTGAGTCAGCTCTGTTCAGTTGTCTTTTGTAATGTAATAATCTGAGGCCAATAAAATTTACTTTCAATTTCTAAACAAAATTATTGGAAAGGTTCTGCTCTCTTGTGAGCCAATCTTGTTGTCCCTAATCATGGGTTTTGTATCCACTGCTCCTAAAAAGTATACCTGCTCACTTTGGTAAATTTTTCAAAGTTTAAGCACTACCTAGGAAATGATTTTAGCCTGTGGCTTTTGCCTGGCTGGGCAGTCACTGATGCTTCTCCAACAAATCTGGCTCCTGTATTTTGCCTGGTTGGGCAGAGTTTGATGCTGTTATAGAAAATCTTTAGAGTCCTAGGAAGAATATTTTCTGTTGATTTTACCCTCACTGGATATGTAAACATTTGTTTTCCATCAGTAATGGACATACAGATCTCTACTTTTCAATATATACCATATGTTTCACCAGCTTTGATTTCTTTTCTCAAGCCCTGTCTTAATTACTAGCCTAACGCAGTGAAATATTGCATTCTCTCCCAAGAATACTGCTTTTATGCTTCCTCATGTCTATACATATCTTCTTTCAGAGATATAAGTATAAATGTAAGTGATTATAGTCCTCATGGATCCCAACATACTCTTTGAGATTTTGTTAACACATAAAATTGATTTGGCCCTTGACTGCCCACATCAGGGAAATCTGGTTCCATTGTCCTACAGAAAGCTAAATTGTAACGATTATTCTGAGTTGTTTCAGAGATTAACGACACCTCTCCCTGCTCTTCGTTTAAGTTCTCTGCCTCCTCCTTGTCTCAATGCATCATCACTAAGCAGAGCAGATACTCCTTGGTAGCAGCCAAACAGACATTTTTTCCTATACCGACAATTTTCAAGTCACCTCTCCTGAAGAATGCTGCCGTACTCTCTAGAAGGAATTGAGTCTGCAGGATCATCATTCATGGTTCAGCTCACTTCCTGCCCTTCAGCATCGTCTCTCACTCTATGACTATTCCTTTAGAGTTCTTTTATACAGCATGCACTCTGCATTGCCATTATTTATTTACTTCTTTATCTCCTTAGATATATACCAGGGACTCTTATAGGTGGAGATCATGACCTATTCATCCCTATATCTACAGCACCTACCCTTGAGTTAGGCACATGAAAGTACCCAATAAATATTTGTGATAGGACAGAAGGGAGGAAGGGACTAGAGTAATGCAAACAGACATGTAAGTTTTAAATTTCTAAGTACCGCCAGCTGAGTTAGTCCTTAGAGAATTTAGCTGCCTTTATTCCAGTTCCTGAACCTTGTTCTTTCACGTAATAAACCCTGTATTAATAAACAGATTGATCAGTATTGTTTTGTTAAGAACTACTGTGATGATGGAAGTCCAGACTAACAAATGATCTATTTACTTTTCATATGTACTTGAAAAAGATTTCCAGCTTTAGATTGTAATATTGTAGTATAAAATAGGGAAAGTTTCCTATAAGTGGGGTTGACAGCCCCATAATTAAGACAGTGGTACTGAGAAAGTAGTGCAGCTGCAAGGTACAGTTTTTGAACATTGACTGAAGAGATCTGTGAGAACAGAGGAATGCAAACTCTATATATTATGAACTCTCTTTGTGAAGAGATCAAGAATTTATATCAATGTGGCATCTATTTTATCACCATATCCACCAGTCTGCTCAATCCAATGACAAGAAAGTGATAAATGTGAGTAAAATCACAGGATATTTCACCAAAGAAATGTGTGAAGATAAATTTTTAAGGCACTTGGGATTTAATCTATGATGATATTGGGTTAGACACTAAAAGAGCACATTACTTAGGGATCAGAAAATCACATCAACTTTCCTTTAGAATAGACTTGAACAACTTTATCCATCTGACATTATTCAGATAACCTGAGAATATGTTTAAATAAAGAAATCAAGCTAGTTTTGTAAATATTGTGTTACATTAGGGTGTTGGAGATAGGGAATTGGTTGATTGGACCATTTTTCAGTTGTTCATGTCTCATAAGACTCTGTTTAACACACACTTACACCTTCTTCAGGGTCTTGTGATATTAGAAAATCTTTAAAATAATCAATTCAAATTTAGATTCCTTAGTACCATCCTTCTATGCAAAAAGGAATTATCTTGTAGATTACTACTGTCTATGAAGGATTTTCTTGATAGGGAAACGTAGATAAGGTTCTTTACACATCTCTAGACGAGCAATTCACAATGAGCTTGAAATGCCTCCAATAATTCACCACAATGTAGTACTTGAATAATACTAGTAATTTTTCTCTAGATACAAAGTAGCTTAAGAGTTGAGACTGTTTTTTTCACTTTGGGTAAAAATATGACAGTAACGATAATAACAGACAGTAGATAACACTTACTTGAACGTGTATACTCCTATGCTGTGGTTTAAATATATAATCTTATTCTCCCAGCATCCCAATAGAGGAGTTATTGTTATTATTTCCAAGTTTTAGGTGAGGAAAATGAAGTTTAGAAAGGTTAAATAAATTTCCCAGATCATATAGCTAGTAAATGACTGAATTGGGATTTAATAAAGCAATTAATATATGTTAATTTGATAGCATTCCTTTACAAAGAAGGAATTCCCCAAAAGAATGTTACTTACAAAGTAATATTCTAGTTTCTCAAAGATCTCAACCAACAAGGGCCTCTGCCACATATGTCCTTATTGGGAGTTTCAGTAGATGTTTGTGTCAGACAAATACAAATCATCCTTTTCTTTTTGTGATTCTTTTACAAACTCCTCTTTGTAGGCCTTTTTTTCAGTTTACTCATTTTGCTATTACCTTGTTACATAAATTCAGCTTCAAGAAACAGACTTGTGAAAAATAAAATAGATTAATGAGAAAATCATCATTTTTAAATAAGTCATATAATGACAAATTTTTTTAATTGTATGTTATATATATATATATATATATATATATTTCTTTCACAAATACTTATGTACACAACATGCATACTTGTTGAACTGTTTCCCATAGGAAAAAAGGGTAAAATGTCAAGATCCAAAATACTAACAGTTTTAGAACTTTTCCAAAGTTATCACACATATTAGACATAAACCCTTTAGAACTAGTCTCCTGGATTCAACATTTTAGGCAGATAATGGCCATTATCTGTATAAAGCAAAATGGATTAATACTTACTGAGTCTTTTCATCCTTCTTTTCTGGGCACTTGGATCAAAAGATGATTCACCAATCTATACCCCTCACTCCCTTTGTGCCCTGCCTCACAATTCATCTCTAGGAAATTTCCCCTAATTAACTGTACTCTGCTCTAACCAGAGCTTTATACTCCCTCAGTATAGGCCCAACACCTAGGTTATGGGGAGAGAGAAAGAATATAACACAACCTTTGGAAGAAACATACTTTTAAACCAGTATATGCTTCTGTTGTAATCATGAGTTCATTGATTTTATGTATGTAAGTAGGTATATAACTTGCATGTGATTTTTTGACTCTGTTCTTGAGCATTTGAGCATTGTTGCAAGCACAGTCAGATGCTATACTGCACTGGGCCCCTAGCTAAGCCCCTGCTTATTTGTTAGCTGCTTTGGTGCTTTCTCCTATGCTTCAGAAGTTTCAAGCTAGTTAGTAAATGGCCCATAGAGAGTTAACTTCAGAGTAAAAGTCATTTCAAATCAAGGGAATATATATTTTATATATACATACTTATATTTTTGTGATAAGAACACTTAAAATATACTTCTTAAAACAATTTTCAGGTATATACTTATTGTTATTAACTTTACCATGATGCACAACAGGTATCTTGAACTTATTCCTTGTATCATCTAACAGAAATTTTGTGTCCGTTGACATCTCCCTAGTACCCTGATTCCTCTGTCTCTGGTAACCAACATTTTAGTCTCTGTTACTATGAGTTCAACTTTTTTAGTATCTATATATAAGTGAGGTCATGTGGTATTTGTCTTTTTGTGCCTGGATACTTTAACTTAACATAATATCCTTGGGTTCATCCATGTTATCCCAAATGACAGGATTTTCTTTTCTTTTTTAAAGCTGAATAATAGTTCATTGTGTATATATAGTACATTTTCTTCACCTGTTCATCTGTTGGTGGACACATAAGTTGGTGCACACAATAACCCTATCCTGGTTATTGTGAATAATGCTGCAATGATGTAGTAGTACAGATATTTCTTTGACATAATGATTTTCATTTTCTTTAGATATATACTCAGTAGTAGAATTACTGGATCATAGGCTAGTAACTTTTTTTTTGAATTTTTTAGAGGCATCTCTGTTTTCTGTAATAACTCACCAATCTACATTCCAACCAACAGTTTAGAAGGGTTCCCTTTTCTCCATACCCTCACCAACAGTTATCTATTATCTTGCTGATGATAGTCATCCTAACAGCTATGAGGTGATACCTCATCGTGGTTTTAATTTACATTTCCCTGATGATTGGTATTGTTAATGCATTGTTTAATATACCTATTGGCTGTTTGTATGTCTTCTTTTGAGAAATGTCTGTTCAGGTCCTTTGCCCATTTTTAATCAGGCTGTTTATTTTTTTACTGTTGAATTGTTTGACTTTCTTATATATTTTTAATATTAGCCATTTATCAGGTATATGATTTGAATATATATTCTCCCATTATGCAAGTTATTTCTTCATTCTGTTTATTGTTTCCTTGGCTGTTCAGAAGCTTTTTAGCTTAGTATAATTCCATTTGACTACCTTTTCTTTTCTGGCCTGTACTTTGGGATCATATCCGAAAAATAATTGCCGAGACCAATGTCATAGAGCTTTCTCCTTTTTTATGTAGCAGTTTTACAGTTTCAGATCTTAAGTTTAAATGTTTTATCCATTTTGAGTTGATTTTTGTATATGGTGTGAGATGAGTGTCTAATTTCATTCTACATGTGAATATTCAGTTTTCCCAGCATCATTCATTGAAGAGATTGTCCTTTTTCTACTGTATATTTTTGTTCTTTTCTGGGAAAGCAATTGACCATAAATTTGTGGATTTATTTCTGGTTCACTATTCTTATCCACTGGACTATGTCTGTTGTTAGTCCAATACCATACTGTTTTGATTATTATAGTCTTGTAGCAGATTTTGAAATCAGGTAGTATGATGCATTCAGCTTTTCCCTATTTATTTGTTTAAAATTGCTTTGGCTATTTGAGGTATTTTATAGCTCTTAACAATTATTAAAATTTTTTCTCTCTCTTTTTCTGTGACAAAATTTGTTGGAATTTTGATAAAAATTGTATTGAATCTGTATATTACTTTGATATACTATAGGCATTTTAACAATTTAATTCTTCCAGTCCATGAACCATGGGCATCTTTCTGTTTAGTTGTATATTCTTCAATATCTTTAATCAGAATTTTATAGTTTTTAATGTATAGTTTTTTCACCTCCTTGGTTAAATGTATTCTTAAGTATTTTGGATTTTTGTAGCTATTGTGAATGGAATTATTCTCTTGATTGTGTGGCTAGTTCATTGTTAAGTGTATAGAAGCACTACTGATTTTTGTATATTGATTTTGTATCCTTTGTGAAAGGAAAATAAATCTTGGGGCCTCCAAATCACTAAGCTATAGGGAAAATTCAGGCTGGGAAGTGATTAGGGCCAGCCTGTCTCCCATTCTATCCAAAGTCACCCCTCTGCTCACTGAGATAAATGGATATCTGATTGCCTCCTTTAGAGAGGCTAATCAGAAACTCAGAAGAATGCAGCCATTTGTCTGTTATCTACCTATGACCTAGAAAGCCCCCACCTGGGTTCAAGTCTCACCTTTGCTTCAAGTTGTCCCGCCTCTCCAGACTGAATCAGTGTTCATCTTGCATATGTTGATTGATGTCTCATGTCTCCCTAGAATGTATAAAACCGAACTGTGTTCTGACCACCTCGGGCACATGTCATCAGGAGCTCCTGAGGCTGTGTCATGGACGCCTGTGCTCAACTTTGGCAAATAAACTTTCTAAATTAACTGAGACCTGTCTCAGATTTTGGGGGCTCACACCTTCCACTTTACTTATTTATTCTGACATTTTTTGATGGAGTCTTCAGGGTTTTCTATATATAAGATAAGATTATATTGTCTACAAACAGAGATGGTTTAACTTCTTTCTTTCTAACTTGAATGCTTTTTATTTCCTTTTTTTTCTTTTTTGACCAACTGCTCTGGCAAGGGCTTTCAGTACAGAGTCCCTGACTTGTGATGGTTAACTTAGAAAATTTCAATTTAAAGTAGTGTCAAAGCAATGCACAGTCAGCACAAGCACACTTCAAGTACTCATAAAACCATTCTATTTTTCACTTTGAGGACTGTTCAGTTAATTATGTGTGATAGTCAACACTTTATTATAAAATAGGCTTTATTTTAGATGTTTTCTTTCCAAATGTAATATAATCTAATGTAAGTGTTCTGAGCATATTTAAGGTAAACTAGGCTAAACTATGATGTTTGACAGGTTAGATCTATTAAACACATTTTGAACTTACAATATTTTCAACTTACAATGGGTTTATTCAAATGTAATCCCATTGTAAGTTGAGGAACATCTGTACTATGTTGAATGCAAGTGGAAAGAGTGGGTATCCTTGTCTTGTACTTGGTCTTAGAGGAAAGACTTTCAACTTTTTACCATTGATTATGATGTTAACTATGGACTTGTCATATATAGCTTTTCTTTTGTGGAGGTACATCTCTTCTGTCTAATTCATTGAAAGTTTTTAGCATGAAATGATGTTTAATTTTGTCAGATGCCTTTTCTATATCTATCTACTCAGATTATCATATGGCTTTTATTCTTCATTATGATAATGTGGTGCATTACATTTATAGGAACATTTATGTTATATATAGTATAGCTGCCCTTTCTATATTTGGTTTTCATTTACTTGGAATATCTATTTCTATCCCTCCACTTTCAGTGTATTTGTGTACTTAAAGATCAAGTCAGTCACTTGTAGGCAGCATTTAATTGGGTAATATTTTTTTATCCATTCAGCCACTCAATGTTTTTGGATTGGAGAACTTAATCCATTTACTTTCAAGTAATTGTAGAAAAGTAAGAACTTAGTACTGTGGTTTTGTTGTTTTCTGGTTATTTTGTACATTTTTTTCCTTCTTCTCTTACATTCTTTGCAATTACATATTTTTCTCTAGTGTTATGCTTTGAATTTTTATTTTTTATCTTTTGTTTATCTACAAAGCTTTTTGCTTTGTGGTTACCATAAGACTCACGTAAAGCATCTTATAATTATAACAGTATGTTTTAAGCTGATAACAATGTAGCTTTAATTTTCTTTCCAACTTTTTTTATTTTAGGTTCACGGGTTACATGTGCAGTTTATTACATGGGTAAATTGGGTGTCACAGGGATTTGGTGTACAGAATATTTTTTCACATAGGTAATAAGCATAGTACTCAATAGGTAGTTTTGCAATCCTCACTCTACTCCCACCCCCAACTCTCAAGTAGGCCCCAGTATCTATTGCTCTTCTTTTTTTGTCCATGTGTACCCAATATTTAGCTCTCACTTATAAATGAGAACATACAGGATTTGGTTTTCTGTTTCTATTTTAATTCACTTAGGACAATGGCCTTCAGCTCCATCCATGTTGCTGCAAAGGACATGAACTCATTCATTTTTATGACTGCATACTATTCAGTGATGTATATGCACCACATTTTCTTTATCCAGTCCACGGTTCATGAGCAGTTAGGTTGATTCCATGTCTTTGCTATTGTAAATCCAATTTAACTTTCATTGCATAAAGAAATCTGCACTTCTACTATCTCCCCACATTTTATGTTTTCAGTGTCACAATTTGCATCTTTTTATATTGTGTATCCTTTAAAAGATTATTTTAGCTATTATTATTTTTAGTATTTTTTCTTTTAAGCTTCACACTAAGATTTAAGTGATTTACATGCCACTTTTACAGTATTAAAATATTCTAATTTTACTTTGTACTTACTTTTTACCAGTGAGTTTTATACTTTCATGTTTTAGGTTACTAATAGCATCATTTTCTTACCTTAAATAATTCCTTTTCACAATTTTTAAGACAGTTCTGGGGGTTGATAAACTCTCTCACTTTTGTCTGGGAAAGTCTTTATCTCTTATGCATTTCTGAAAGACAGCTTTGCCAGATAAATTAGTCTCGGTTGGCAGTTTGTTGTTGTTGTTGTTGTTGTTTTGGTGGGGGGGGTTCTTTGTTTTTTCTGGGCATTTTGTATACATCATCTCTCTCTTCTGACCTCTAAAAATTCTGTTCATAGCCTTACTGAAAACTCCTTTTTCAGTATGTGATAATGCTTCTTTTTCTTGCTACTCTCATGATCCTCTCTTTGACTTTGATTTTTGAATCCATGGCTATAACATGTTTTTGTACAGTTTTGTTTGGATTGAATATAATTAGACACCTTTGCCCTTTATGTATCAGAAAATTTATATCTTTCTATAGACTGTAGAAATTTTCAGCTTTTTTTTTTTTTTTTTTTTTTTTTTTGAGGCAGAGTCTCACTCTGTCTCCCAGGCTGGAGTGCAGTGGCATGATCTCAGCTCACTGCAACCTCCGCCTCCCAGGTTCAAGTGAATCTCTTGCCTCAGCCTCCTGAGTAGCTGGGACTACAGATGTGTGCCACCATGCCTGGCTAATTTTTTGTATGTTTAGTAGAGAGAGATTGGGTTTCACTGTGTTAGCCAGGATGGTCTTGGTCTCCTGACCTTGTGATCCGCCCTCCTCGGCCTCCCAGAGTGCTGGGATTACAGGCGTGAGCCACTGAGCCGGGCCAGCTTTTTTTTTTTTTAATAATATAAGATTTCTGTCCCTTTATATTTCTTTCTCTTCTTTAACTCATAATTTACAATACTTGATCTTTTGATTTTGTTCCATAAATTTGGTTTTCTTCTCTTCTTTGCATATTTTCAAATAACTTGTCTCTAAATCTTTTTTTCTACTTGATGCATTCTGCTATTGAAAATATTTTTTTATTTATTGTATTTTCAGCCCCCCAGAATTTTTATTTTTTAATACAATTTTAATATCTCTGTAAAATTTATCATTTTTTAATTGTTATCCTGATTTCAATAAACTAATTCTGTGTATTTTCTTAAACTCTGCTGAGCTTCCTTAAAATAATTATTTTTAATTATTTATTTCTCAGAAAGTTTGCACATACCCATTTCTTTGGGGCAACTACTAAAATATTGTAGTCTTTGTGGTGATATGCCTCTTTGGTTTTTAATGTTTCTTGTTGCTTTATGCTGATGTCTGCACATTTGGTAGAGAAGTCATTTATTCAGACTCTGCATAGTAGTTTTGGTGTTGAAAGATCATGCCTTATGGGTTGGGTGTGTACAGCGGTGCTTGCTGGTTGGAGTTCAGAGGTTCCAGCACCAAGGGTGAAGTTGCATCGTCTCTGTATAGTTCTATCAGCTGATGTCAAGGTTGATGAAGATTGCAGGCATCCTTAGCAGCAAACACTGTGGATATCTGCAGTTGTGATGAGAATTGCTGGGACCTTTAATAACAATCACTACTAGGGTCCTTTCAGTCTTTTATTTTCCTGCTGGAGAAGTTGTAATTGAATAAATCCATTTTGGCATTGGGTTAAGTTTGCTAGCCCTTTTATATCCATGGTGGCACTGGAGTCTGATGAGTTGGTCAAGCATAGAGCTGGGGCCTAAAGTACAGGCTTACAGGGAAGGAATACTGACTCTGGAGTCTGGGGCAGTAATGGCACTGGGCCCAGGGCACAGGTGCATCCATTGCCACATTGGTAACTCTATGCAAGGCATGGGTGATTATGAAACACCTGGGAAGCCAAGAAAGAGAGGACAGGCAGGCTCAGAGTTCACTGTGGATATAGCTCTCTATGGCTGCTATGTTTACACCCAGAGCATGGGCAGGCTCAAGAGACCATGGCTTGAAAGAGAAACATCTGAACTAGCTCTGTATGACTGTGCACTACAGTGTCTGAGACATTTATACATTCTTATGTTGATAGATGCTTAGATAGATTCTAGATCTTGGCTATTTTTTTTAAGGTGTGGTTAAACCGAAAACTTTATTTTCAAATAGCAAGATTTTTCACTCAGGCAAAATAAAACATGGGAGAATATTGAATCACTAGCCAATATCTTTTTTTTTCTTATACTTTAAGTTTTAGGGTACATGTGCACAACGTGCAGGTTTGTTACATATGTATACTTGTGCCATGTTGCTGTGCTGCACCCATTAACTCTTCATTTAACATTAGGTATATCTCCAAATGCTATCGCTTCCCCTCCCCACACTCCACAATAGGACCCGGTGTGTGATGTTTCCCCTTTCTGTGTCCATGTGTTCTCATTGTTCAATTCCCACCTATGAGTGAGAACATGCAGTGTTTGTTTTTTTGTCCTTGCGATAGTTTGCTGAGAATGATGGTTTCCAGCTTCATCTGTGTCCCTACAAAGGACATGAACTCATCATTTTTTACAGCTGCATAGTATTCCATGGTGTATATGTGCCACACTTTCTTAATCCAGTCTATCATTGTTGGACATTTGGGTTGGTTCCAAGTCTTTGCTATTGTGAATAGTGCCGCAATAAACATACGTGTGCATGTGTCCTTATAATTCTTTGGGTATATACCCAGTAATGGGATGGCTGGGTCAAATGGTATTTCTAGTTCTACATCCCTGAGGAATTGCCACACTGACTTCCACAATGGTTGAATTAGTTTACAGTCCCACCAACAGTGTAAAAGTGTTCCTATTTCTCCACATCCTCTCCAGCACCTATTGTTTCCTGACTTTTTAATGATGGCCATTCTAACTGGTGTGAGATGGTATCTCATTGTGGTTTTGATTTGCATTTCTCTGATGGCCAGTGATGATGAGCATTTTTTCATGTGTCTTTTGACTGCATAAATGTCTTCTTTTGAGAAGTGTCTGTTCATATCCTTTGCCCACTTGTTGATGGGGTTGTTTTTTTTCTTGTGAATTTAAGTTCATTGTAGATTCTGGATATTAGCCCTTCATCAGAAGAGTAGATTACAAAAATTTTCTCCCATTCTGTAGGTTTCCTGTTCACTCTGATGGTAGTTTCTTTTGCTGTGCAGAAGCTCTTTAGATTAATTAGATCCCATTTGTTAATTTTGGCTTTTGTTGCCTTTGCTTTTGGTGTTTTAGACATGAAGTCCTTGCCCATGCCTATGTCCTGAATGGTATTGCCTAGGTTTTCTTCTAGGGTTTCTATGGTTTTAGGTCTAACATTTAAGTCTTTAATCCATCTTGAATTAATTTTTGTAGAAGATGTAAGGAAAGGATCCAGTTTCAGCTTTCTACATGTGGCTAGCCAGTTTTCCCAGCACCATTTATTAAATAGGGAATTGTTTCCCCATTTCTTGTTTTTGTCAGGTTTTTCAAAGATCAGATGGTTGTAGATATGTGGCATTATTTCTGAGGGCTCTCTTCTCTTCCATTTGTCTATATCTGTGTTTTGGTACCAGTATCATGCTGTTTTGGTTACTGTAGCCTTGTAGTATAGTTTGAAGTCAGGTAGCGTGATGCCTCCAGCTTGGTTCTTTTGGCTTAGGATTGACTTGGCAATGTGGGCTCTTTTTTGGTTCCATATGAACTTTAAAGTAGCAAATGGAAAATAAAAAAAGGCAGAGGTTGCAATCCTAGTCTCTGATAAAACAGACTTTAAACCAACAAAGATCAAAAGAGAAAAAGGAGGCCATTACATAATAGTAAAGGGATCAATTCAACAAGAAGAGCTAACTGTCCTAAATATATATGCACCCAATATAGGAGCACCCAGATTCATAAAGCAAGTCCTTAGAGACCTAAAAAGAGAGAGACTTAGACTCTCACATGATAATAATGGGAGACTGTAACACCCCACTGTCAACATTAGACAGAATAATGAGACAGTTAACAAAGATATCTAGAACTGAACTCAACTCTGCACCAAGCAGACCTAATAGACATCTACAGAACTCTCCACCCCAAATCAACAGCATATGCATTCTTTTCAGCACCACACCACACCTATTCCAAAATTGACCACATAGTTGGAAGTAAAGCACTCTTCAGCAAATGTAAAAGAACAGAAATTATAACAAACTGTCTCTCAGACCACAGTGCAATCAAACTAGAACTCAAGATTAAGAAACTCACTCAAAACTGCTCAACTACATGGATAGAGACACAAAAAACACTTCAAAAAATCAATGAATCCAGGAGCTGGTTTTTTGAAAAGATCAACAAAATTGATAGACCACTAGCAAGACTAATGAAGAAGAAAAGAGAGAAGACTCAAATAGACTCAATAAAAAATGATAAAGGGGATATCACCACCGATCCCACAGAAATACAAACTACCATCAGAGAATACTATAAACACCTCTATGCAAATAAACTAGAAAATCTAGAAGAAATGGATAAATTCCTCGACACATACACCCGCCCAAGACTAAACCAGGAAGAAGTTGAATCTCTGAATAGACCAGTAACAGGCTCTGAAATTGGCAACCAACAAAAGTCCAGGACCAGATGGATTGACAGCTGAATTCTACCAGAGGTACAAGGAGGAAATGGTACCATTCTTTCTGAAACTATTCCAATCAATAGAAAAAGAGGGAATGCTCCCTAACTCATTTCATGAGGCCAGCATCATCCTGATACCAAAGCCTGGCAGAGACACAACAAAAAAAGAGAATTTTAGACCAATATCCCTGATGAACATCGATGCAAAAATCCTCAATAAAATACTGGCAAACCGAATCCAGCAGCACACCAAAAAGTTTATCCACCATGATCAAGTGGGCTTCATCCCTGGGATGCAGGGCTGGTTCAACATATGCAAATCAATAAACGTAATCCAGCATATAAACAGAACCAATGACAAAAACCACATGATTACCTCAATAGATGCAGAAAGGCCTTTGACAAAATTCAACAACCCTTCATGCTAAAAACTCTCAACAAATTAGCTATTGATGGGACGTATCTCAAAATAATAAGAGCTATCTATGACAACCCCACAGCCAATATCATACTGAATGGGCAAAAACTGGAAGCATTCCCTTTGAAAACTGGCACAAGACAGGGATGCCCTCTCTCACCACTCCTATTCAACACAGTGTTGGAAGTTCTGGCCAGGGCAGTCAGGCAGGAGAAGGAAATAAAGGGTATTCAACTAGGAAAAGAGGAAGTCAAGTTGTCCCTGTTTGCAGATGACATGATTGTATGTCTAGAAAACCCCATTGTATCAGCCCAAAATCTCCTTAAGCTGATAAGCAACTTCAGCAAAGTCTCAGGATACAAAATCAATGTACAAAAACACAAACATACTTATACACCAATAACAGACAAACAGAGAGCCAAATCATGAGTGAACTTCCATTCACAATTGCTTCAAAGAGAATAAAATGCATAGGAATGCAACTTACTTACAAGGGACGTGAAGGACCTCTTCAAGGAGAGCTACAAACAACTGCTCAGTGAAATAAAAGAGGATACAAACAATTGGAAGAACATTCCATGCTCATGGGTAGGAAGAATCAATATCATGAAAATGGCCATACTGCCCAAGGTAATTTATAGATTCAATGCCATCCCCCCATCAAGCTACCAATGACTTTCTTCACAGAATTGGATCTTGGCTATTGTGAATAGGGTTCCAGTAAACATGGTGATGCAGGTATCCTTTTGATAGACTGATTTAATTTCCTTTGGACAAATAGTAGTGGGATTGCTGGATTATATTGTAATTCTATTTTTTGGTTTTTTTGAGAAATCACCATACTGCTTTCCATGGATACACTAATTTGCATTCCTACTAACAGTACATAAACATTCCATTTTATCCACATTCTCACCAGCTTCTGTTTTTTTTTTTTTTGTCTTCTTAATAATAGCCATTGTAACTGGAATGAGATGGATCACATTGTAGTTTTTATTTGCATTTCCCTGATGATTATGTTGAGCATTTTTTTGTATAACTTACCCATTTGTATGTCTCCTCCTAAGGCATGTTGGTTCATGTCCTTTGCCCCCTTATTACTTGGATTATTTATTTTTTATTGTTGCATTGCTTGAGTTTCTTGCATACTCTGGATATTAGTCCATTTATATAGATAATTAGTTTGCAAATATATTTTCTCATTCTGTAAGTTACCTCTGCCCTCTTGATCGTTTCCTTTGCTATGCAGAAGCTTCTTAGTTCAATATAGTCCAATTCAACTATTTTTTTGGTTTTTTTTTCTAACTAACTTTTACTTTAGCTTCACGGGGTACATGTGAAAGTTTATTACATGGATAATTTCTGTGTCACTGCAGTTTGGTATACAAATGATCTTTTCACCGAGGTAGTGAGCACAGTACCCAATAGGTAGTTGTTCAGTTATTACCCCCTCCCTCTGACCCTACCTGTTATAGTAGTCCCTGGTGTCTATTGTTCCCATCTTGCTGTTCATGTGTACTCAATGTTTAGCTTCCACTTATATGTGAAAATTTGTGGTATTTGGTTTCCTGTTCCTGCATTAATTGATTTGCTTAGGTAATGGCCTCTAGCTGCATTTGCACTGCTGCAAAAGACACGGTTTTGTTCTCTTTTTATAGCTGCAATAGTATTCCATGATATATATATTGCATATATTATGTATATAATACATATATTTTATTTATATATATTTTTTTCTTAGGTAATTTATACCCAATTTTTTAAAGGAGTTTGTTGTTTATTTGTAGGAGCAAGCCAGTTATGATGTGTCACGCTATGAAAACATTTTTTACCTGTTCTGGGTTCTGGAGCAGCTTCTTCAAAAGGAAACCAAAGAAGGCAACACTTCAGGTATAGGTCATGATGACCAAGAAATCAAGAAATTTCTTCAGAAGCATGATGAAACTATTTTCCAACTTTCTGATACATTTCCTTTGTTTACTTTTTATTTATGGAGAGTGGGCATTCTTTTGAACTCAGCACAGATAGAAACTCTTAAAAATAACTCCATTCCTTAGCAATTTACCACATGTTTGAAGCATAATAAAGTAGAATATATGAAAATCTCATATTGAAAAGATTTTCAATAGTATTTTAATTCGCATTTTAGAATTGATCTCTAAATATAATTATCAATTCAACTTAATGGTTAGTCTTAAATTGTATGAAATTTTATGAGTCATATTTCTATACTAAAATCAGCCAGTTTCAGTTGGTAATGCCATCCTTATTCCCATGTAACTGTATTTTATTTCACTTAATATGGTTTAGCTCTATTATTCTGTAAAATGGACCATTAATTGTCTGTCGCGTCTCTTAAAAGATATTGAAGTTGTAAAAGATTTCCATGTAATTGATGCTAAATGGTAATCAAAGAGATTTTTAAAGTTTAGTTGCATTATCAACACAAAGTGTTGGAATATAAGTGGTCATAAATGCAATTTTAAAAACTTTTTCTTACATAGTTGAACTTACATCATTGCTTTCATCTTAGACAAGAATCATATAGAAGTAGAATTTTTTTAACCTTTGGAAACTTAATTGCTTTTTATTTCATATGGCTAAAACAGTGGTCGAGCTCTTTTGAAAATACTATTGGTTGTTTAAAATGTTCTTTGTTTTTCAACAAATACTTGTTTCAATTCTGTTGATTAAATATGTTATAATAGTTGTTAAGTAGTACACAATTAAGTCACTAGAGATACTTTATAAATTCTAATATCCATCTAAAAATGAAATTTATAGTTATTTGGTTGAATTTTTCAGTTATACAATTTCATTGACTTTATTTCAGCGATTAAAATCATAACCACAAACTTAATGAGTATATGTTACGTTTCCTATAGAGCCATTTACAGAACACAAAATATAAATTTCCTTTATTAATGATATGTGATAGTGTTTCATAAGTTAATTAGCATTCCTAAATGTCATTGGCATTAAAAGTAATCTTGCTAATTCCACCTACAATGTATATACAATTATGTCATCTGGCACAATTATCTTTGGAATTATTTCTAGCATTTTTGAAAAGATAATGCCTTTTTGATAATCCTGAAACTACATGTATGTCAGTCAGCTTTTGTTATGTAACAGATAATCATAAAATATCAGTGGTATACAACAGTACTATTTCTCAGATATATGCAGGTCACTCAAGGATCAGCTGATTTGGACTGGTCTTTAATGAAAAGCTCTGCTCAGGTTGCACATACCACAGGAATAGGCTTCTTGCTAAAAGTCAGGCTTTCTTCTCTTCCACATATGCATATTCTGAGAACCAGACTGACTCAGGGGGAAGTAGCTTCTCAGTGGAAGCTCCTCTCATGGCAGTGGCAGCTCCTCTCATGGCAGTGGCAGTTGAGCAAGACTAAAGGCTAGGCTGAGAAATGTCACATTAGCACTTCCATCCACATGCATTGTCAAAGTACATCAAATGGTCAAGCCCAAAGAAAAGTGACAGGGGAGTAGGCGTCACCTTGAGTGGGAGAACTTGCAGTTACATGGCAATGAGCATGGATGTAGGTAGGTAATTAGGGCCAATAATTTACTTCACAACAAGTACCAGTTGAATACAAGAAGGATATTCCAAATCTTGGATTAGGAGGGATTTTTCTAATGTCTGATTCCTGTGAACACCTCTGAAGGCTTATGGACATCACTTCAGTTGATGGCATTACACAAAATCCACTTTCCATGACACCTTCATCTTCTTTCCTTGTGATGAAACAAGATTGGTAAATACACAAGTACCAGCAATGGCCCTTTCCCCATTGCAGCCAGCCAATGTAATGATCAGCTAAGAAACTTTTGGAACTACAACAAATTTATTAATTTCAGTGGTCTCCAAGGCTTCAAGGTCTGAAAATTAGCCTAGGAAATGTATTTATTATAAAAGAAGATGCAAGATGTTGGGATCACTGTGAATGCACAAAATGGAGAAACATTTTATTTCCATTTGGTATCCATTTTATATAAACATTTAACTTCCACCAAGTATATGGTACTTAAACTTTCATTATCCTGTGTTTCAGTCTATATCAGAGTGAATGGTGTAGTAAATTAGTATTAAGGCCCAAATCTACTGGTCAAAAAGAAGATAAAATGATAAAATGAGACATTTTTATCTGTGTTTCAGTAAAGCAGTGAATGAATGAATGATTTAAACTGGTATTACAATGTTGAAGAATATTATAACAGTTTATATTTAGGTAATGTCTAGCTTTAGAATTAAGGTTTTAGGGATAAGAGTAATGGTGTCAGTAGTAATTGGGCAGCATTGAAACTGGATATAAGATAGGACAGGAAATAAAGAGAACCACAGAATGATCATAAAAATGAAGGAAATAAAAAGTGATGATAATTGCTATAACTCTTATACTATTTATTATGTTATAATAAATATATATTTTATATGAGAGTAAATATATATTAAATTTTATATACATTTATATAATAAAATACATGAATAAGTAATATTATACATATATATACGATATGTATAATACCAAATAGCCAGGTACTTACCTAAGCATTTTACATATATTAACCTTTTTGATTCTCCCAGCAACTGTATGAGAAAGGTACAGTTATTTCCTGAATCTGTATTTTAGAGATGAAGAACTCAGAACTTACCCACAACACCAGGAAGTGGCAGTTAGGTTTCATCCTGAGGAAGTCCATCTTCCAATTCCACACTCCTACTTTACTGCACTGCCTGTTATGTGCAGCTGTCCTGGCACTTCAGGAAACTTTCACAAACACAACTTCTTTGCAATTGTCCTCAAAGCTTTATACATGCTTAACTATGAACCTTAAGGCACAACAGTGGAAATTACTAGCTTATGATTAGCTTATTTTGGATTTTTTAACTGCTGTAAACAAGTTGTCCTATCTATAAGCAAACCAGAGGAACAGCATCTTTGACCTTTTCAAGGTTGTAGCATCTTGCTACTCAAGACTGTAGCCAAGTTACAGATTGTCTTCAAACAGTAATGTCCTAAAAGGTACAGAGCTCCCTCCAGAGGTGTTTAGGTAGACTGTGAGGCTGTAATGATAAGCAAAATGGGGAGAGAAAACAAATCTGATTGGTTTGTTCTTGGAAAAATATATACAATTATCTCACAGGCCTTGTAATTTTTAATGGTATTTGTTGTCTTTTAGCCAAGGTCAGCATGTTTCAAGAGAGGCAGGGAAACAAGTCATTTGCATTTCCAGAATTTTATGTACACTTGCAGATTTTCTGAACGCCATATTGTGGGGAAAATATTGACAGCTCTGATTTATTATAACCTAATTTCATTTATTCATAAAATATGAAGCACCAAGTGTCTACAACCAATTATTTGCAAAAATAAAACATACTAAGCTTTAACTTTTGTCAGAATTATTAAACCAAGCTTTCTTTTAGCAGTCAATATAACGACCCAACTACATCAATATTTGCTGAAGGAGATAATTAACTTGTTAATGTTTATCTAATATTGAAAAAATATATAGGATTTTATTATTGTTAAAAGTTAATTTATTCTTTCTGAATTATTTATAGAATTGTACAATACAAAATTTATCTGGTTAATAAATATACTGGTCTTGTAAGAACTTTCTAAATATTACAGAGTATTACAAACACATAAAAAATAAACTCAGCCCCTTTTTTTGTTTTTTACTTAATATGACAGTCATCTGTTTTTATTTAATATGAAAGGAATTTTAAAGATCTATCCCTAATAGGAAGCAAAGCTTCTGAAAATATAATGTTCTAACATTTAAGACATTTAAATAATTCAATTATATATTTCATGGGCATTTACCCTACACTTATAGTATTTTCTTCTGACATTTTAATCTAAATTTTGCTCTAGCTGCTTAAATTGTTGGTGAACTTTTGTTGTATTTCTGTCAGTAGTTGTGTTTATGTAAGTGTTTAGTCAGTCCACTGGAGCAGCAAGATTTCCAGGTGATAATGTTAATTAACCTTAGTTGTCTCTGACCATATATAAAGCAGTGGTCCTCAAATGTGGTCCCCAACCCAGCCATATTAGCATCACTTGGAAACTTGTAAGAAATAAATATTTTAGGCAGTATGGCCATTTTCACGATATTGATTCTTCCTACCCATGAGCATGGAATGTTCTTCCATTTGTTTGTATCCTCTTTTATTTCATTGAGAAGTGGTTTGTAGTTCTCCTTCAGGTAATTTATAGATTCTTTATTTCATTGAGCAGTGGTTTGTAGTTCTCCTTCAGGTAATTTATAGATTCAATGCCATCCCCATCAAGCTACAAATGACTTTCTTCACAGAATTGGAAAAAACTACATTAAAGTTCGTATGGAACCAAAAAAGACCCCGCATCGCCAAGTCAATCCTAAGCCAAAAGAACAAAGCTGGAGTCATCATGCTACCTGACTTCAAATTATACTACAAGCCTACAGTAACCAAAACAGCATGGTCTTTGAAAAACCTGACAAAAACAAGAAATGGGGAAACAATTCCCTATTTAATAAATGGTGCTGGGAAAACTGGCTAGCCATATGTAGAAAGCTGAAACTGGATCCCTTCCTTACACCTTATGCAAAAATTAATTCAAGATGGATTAAAGACTTACATATTAGACCTAAAACCATAAAAACCCTAGAAGAAAACCTAGGCAATACCATTCAGGACATAGGCATGGGCAAGGACTTCATGTCTAAAACACCAAAAGCAATGGCAACATAAGCCAAAATTGACAAATGGGATCTAATTAAACTAAACAGCTTCTGCACAGCATAAGAAACTACCATCAGAGTGAACAGCCAACCTACAAAATGGGAGAAAATTTTTGCAATCTACTCATCTGACAAAGGGCTAATACCCAGAATCTACAAAGAACTCAAACAAATTTACAAGAAAAAAACAAACAACCCCATCAACAAGTGGGCAAAGGATATGAACAGACACTTCTCAAAAGAAGACATTTATGCAGCCAAAAGATACCTGAAAAAATGCTCATCATCACTGGCCATCAGAGAAATGAAAATCAAAACCACAATGAGATACCATCTCACACCAGTTAGAATGACGATCATTAAAAAGTCAGGAAACAACAGGTGCTGGAGAGGATGTGGAGAAATAGGAACACTTTTACACTGTTGGTGGGACTGTAAACTAGTTCATCCATTGTGGAAGTCAGTGTGGCAATTCCTCAGGGATCTAGAACTAGAAATACCATTTGACCCAGCCATCCCATTACTGGGTATATACCCAAAGGATTACAAATCATGCTGCTATAAAGACACGTGCACACGTATGTTTACGCAGCAGTATTCACAATAGCAAAGACTTGGAACCAACCCAAATGTCCAAAAACGATAGACTGGATTAAGAAAATGTGGCACATATACACCATGGAATACTATGCAGCTGTGAAAAATGATGAGTTCATATCCTTTGTAGGGACATGGATGAAGCTGGAAACCATCATTCTCAGCCAACTATCACAAGGACAAAAAACCAAACACCACATGTTCTCACTCATAGGTGGGAACTGAACAATGAGAACACATGGACACAGGAAGGGGAACATCACACACTGGGGCCTGTTGTGGGGTGGGGGGAGGGGAAGGGATAGCATTAGGAGATATGCCTAATGTTAATGACGAGTTAATGGGTGCAGAACACCAACATGGCACATGTATACATATGTAACAAACCTGCACATTGTGCACATGTACCCTAAAACTTAAAGTATAATTTTAAAAAAAGAAATAAAAATTTTAAGCCTTCACCCCAGACCTACTACAAGATCAGAAACACCAGGGTTGTGGTTCAGTATTCTGTGTTTTATCAAGTCTTCCAGGTGATTCTGATGTCCACTAATGTTTGAAAAGCACTAATATTGTTTTTACTGATTAGGAAGGTTTAATACTTATAAAATTATTCAGAAAGTAGGAATTTAGTCATCCTATAGTATTTATTTTTTTAAGTTTCCTTATATGTGCCTTAAAATTCCAAAGGAGGATTTTTTGGAAACCAAATTATTCCAGGTTCACTGAAGTAGCATATTTATAAACAGATCAACCTTAATAGCACTTCAAAAATAGCATTTTAATACTTAGCTTTTAGCTGTCTTACTAAAATATATCTTTATTCCCCATGGTAGTACTTTAAAAATTATTATAATCTGGGTTTAGATCAAATTAACTATAGTTTTTTGCATTTGTCCTGGGATAGAGCAATGAATGTGCAGAGAGATGCACACATGGTGTTACTTTCCTCTTATTAGCTGCCCCAAGTAATATCAGAATATTCCTTTTATTCCAGGAGATGTTTAATACATATAGTAAATATAACTGACTTATAAACATATTATTCTATTTCTCAACCCTAGAGATGAAATTCTAGCTGCCACAAATCCTTCTAGAATATGGTTAGCTATAAATAATTAATAAACAGTGCTGAATTTGGTTCAACTTTGCTGCTTAATTTGATTCTACCACTTTGGGTCTTTACTATGTTACTGTGAGCTCCAGAGTTGCCTAAGGACAGCACCCCTGACACATGGGGAGGGAACAGAACAATCTCTGCTGTTAGCTTTAACGACTTAACTAAGAAGATATTTTCATGAATAAGTAATCATTTCAGGAACACTGGAAATGCCAGACACTTAAACCGGCATTTGTTCTTATTTCTCTCTCAAACACACACTCAAATTCCACATTTTCTAAAAAGAGATCCAAACCTCTTGAAACGAATTCTGAAGTTTGAAAAAGAAAATATTTCCTATAATTTTACCTGGAGTTTTTAAGGGGAGCCACCACAAGCAGTAACACGACCGTTGGTGCCTTTTTGTTATATGTTGCATTGAGGACATGGAACACACCCTTGGATCTCCCTGGCATGACGTTTCTCTTTAGGATAGTTCCAGAGCCAGTCCACTGCAAAGAGTGACATGAACCTTTAAAATGAGGAAGGTAGCCAGGCACGGTAGCTCACACCTCTAATCCTAGCACTTTGGGAAGCTGAGGCAGGATGCTCGCTTGAGGCCAGGAGTTTGAGGTGAGCCTACATGACAGAGAAAAACCTTGTCAGTTAAAAAAAAAAAAAAAAAAGAAGAAGAAGAAAAAATAGTAGCATGTCCCCTTCCACCATGTCAGGACTAAGAAGTGGAGTTTGCCATAGCTGACTAGGCATTTTATCTTGCAACTTGATAAAATCTATTAATAGAAGAGAACATAAGAGACTGGGCAAAGCAAACACAGCCATTCCAAGTGTAAAATGAAAAAAAAAAGCTAGAAGAAATGTTATAGAAATGTGAAGGTGTCTCCAGCTCCAAATTAATATGCTGATACTATTCCCAAGTGAAGACTTCAAAAAATAATTTCTAAGGCTTGTATAATCGTGGCTCATGTGGTGAATCCCTTTTAAATAGAATTCTATTCCAGAGATTCTATTTAAAAGAAAATCACATACCATAATCCATATGGCTTTGCACCATCACTTTAGTAAGGCAGATAGTACCCAGCATTTATTTAGCGTTTTTGATATGTGCTAGGCACTCCATACTTGTTCTTTATTATTTTAATCCTTCTAACAACCCTATGAGGTAAGTATACTGATTATCTCCAATTAGGTGAAAAGCAAGCACAGGGCATTTAAATAATTTGCCCAAGGTGACAGCTAGAAAAAAAAAAAAATCAAAGCCAGGATTTAGATAGGCAGCAAGCAACTGAGTCAACATGTACTCCACATTCTTGGCACTCAGATACAAACAGCTGTCATGTTCCTAACTGCAGAAGTAGAAACCGAGTGTAGCGCATAAAGTTATCCTGACAGCAGAACTCCAGTTTGCACACTTCTTAAAGTGTTCTTTTTAGACATACGCAGCATGTGCTTATGATAATTATAGTGGTGGGAAATTTACATTATATTAAGTAAAATTTGATAACTTAAATATTCCTTTATATTTGGAAGAATAAAAGAAGTGCAGTAAGGTGCTAGAGATGGCCAAATTGGTGGCATTTATTTAAAAGAAATAGACGTAAATTCTACTTTGCTATCTGATTGCTTTGTAAGTCAGTCTGAGTAACACTTTCTGAGGATAAAGTGAGTTAAATCTTTCAAAACACAAGGATCAAGATCAGACATCCATACATGGATTAGAGTTAATTCCTAAGACTTAGAAGTGAAAATAAATAATACATTTGAAGCATAGTTTACACTAGCTTCAAAATTATACTTTTTGTCATAAAGGAGAAGAAAAAAATCTCTATTTCAGGATAAGCATTAATCAGTATGATCCCTGTTGACAGTGTTTGACATTTCTGAACCATCTTATGAAGTTAGAAAATGTCTTTATAACTTTTTACATCACAAGAGAAAATATATAAAATTTCAATAATTAGAAACATCTCTGTGATATTTTCCCCCCCCAAAAAACTTTATTTGGACAAATATTGTTTACTCATTTTTTCTTAGGTTTGGGGAAAAGATGTAAGGACTTTTACTTGCTCTGTGCCTTGTTAATCAGCACTATATTAAAGTTTCATTTAAAAATAGGCCTTTCTGTTTCTTACCATATTAAAACAGCAATGAAGCCCAGAGAGACCATTTTGCAGAAGATACAAATAGAAGTGGGGAGGTGTGGGGTTGTGGGTGGAGATGGGAGGAAAGAGGGTAGAGGACCATCGTTGGCCAAGTAATCTTGTGACTTAGGACAAGTCATTTAATATTCTTATTTTCTCATTATAAAAGAGAGCATCTGTTTTTTATTCATGAAGAACAAAGACTATCTGTATTTCTGCTAGAATCATTTATGTATACATCACTAAAATTGTGAAATATAACTACCAATTATTATTAAATGTTAAATGTAACCATCAATTATTATTAAATGTTATTACCCAGAATTGGGGAGTTTTGTCTTTTTTCTGTCTCCATGGAGGTCCTTCAGTGATATAATTTTGTATACATCTATAAGGTCTAGCAGAATAGACTCACAGTTAAAAGATGAGAGTATCACTATCCATATCATAAAAATATCTATTTTTTATTGTTAAAATTTTAAAGAATACCTTCACCACAGAATGGTTTGCATGAATGAAATGAATATATGTGAAAAGCACTTTGTGAACTCTAAAGTAATAATAATGATACTAAGAAAAGGAGATAACACTTATATAATGTTTATTATGGATCAGGCACTGTCCCAAGCACTTTTCATGTGTTATCTCATTCAGTTCTCATAACGACCCTATACAATAGGTAGTATTACTATTCCTATTAATTCCATTTTACATAGGAAGAAGCAGGTGCAGAGAGGTTCAGTGACTTGTCCAGAGTCACGGAGATAGTGTCAGAGACAGTATTAAATTTTATGTATTCGTATCTTCTCCTATTCCAAGTATTCTGCCTGAATTCTAAGTGGACTTAAAGCCAAACCATACTGAAATAGTTTCTCTCCCTGAATCTCTTCTCATTCAACCTATGTTTAATGGCAACTATGATGATTATGTTATAATAATGTTATATCAACATTAATGTTAATGTTACTCATAATTTCTGTGTGCTTGAAACTGTGGAAAGTGCTTAATTATACACTTAACTTGTTAGTATGCCAGAGATGAATCAGTCCTTCAGAGGTTTTCAGTTGGTGAGATCTGGAACCAGTGGTATATTTAGGAGACCTCTTTCCTACCAGTGAGGGAGCCGTGGAATAGAATTCAGGTGCCTACAGCCTAGGTGACAATTCTTTTTGCAAGGTTCATATGCCCAGGCTTCCTGCCCTAGCTCCTTGTTACCATTCCAGTTCTCCGTGAATATGGATCCTGGCCCTTGCTCTGGCTAAGGATAGTGGATTTGGAAATAACATCCTAATTTCCTTTTGTGAATTTTCTTGCCCATTGTGCACAGTCTTCTTTAAGGCTGAAAAATCAAGATGCTGTTTTTTTCTAGTTGAGAAGTGTTCACATATTTGCTAGGCCATTTGGAAACTCCTTCTCTGGAATGACAATCCTGTGCAGAATCACTGAAAGCAGTTGTAGGTCATCCTTTGTGATGGCAACACACTGATGAAATTGTTGAGTAGTTCTTGGTGCTAAGCCCTCAGAGCTACCTGCTTCTTGCCTTTTTCCAAATATGATCTTCCAGCTTTCCAGTTGAATCTATGAGCTACCACAGTTGTTCTTTAAGCAAAGCTATAACTTGTCTGCTTATGTTAACCAAAGACAGTTTCTGTAGCTTAGACCCACTGATCCCTAACTAATATACCTGTAGAACTACTGTCCTATTACCCTTATTTGTTCCTATGAGTGCCTTCCATAACATAGCTAGAACATACTTGCAGTATTTTATTCTTCAGTTCTCTCAGCATCCAATGATACTCCAGCCACTAGCTAATACTGCATCAGTCAACACGGGCCTCATGTGAACTATAACTTTTTTAGTTACTTTGCACTAAAGTCCACTGTTCTTTGAAGCATAAGCTACCACACACCCACCATCTCCCAATCTGACCTGCCTGAACTGAATTTGAATTCTGCACACCCCCTTGGACCATGTGATTTCATTTATTGACAATTTCATTGGCAGTCCACTCAATTTTTCAACTGAAAAACCCCTCAAGTTCATTTATCCTCATTTTATAGATGATAAAACAATGTCAGAAAGTTGAAACAGTAAGCTTGACTCATACAGTTCATTGGTTGAACTACAACTACTTTTTAAATAAAATTAATGTGTGTAAACTTGATATTGGCCACTACACTTTGAACATTTTGGAAAAGTATTTTTTTTTTTTTTTTGAGACAGAGTCTCGCTCTGTTGCCCAGGCTGGGGTGCAGTGGTGCGATCTAGGCTCACTGCAACCTCTGTCTCCCAGGTTCAAGCAATTCTCCTGCCTCAGCCTTCAGGGTAGCTGGGATTACAGGCGTATGCCAACATGCATGGCCAATTTTTTGTATTTTTACAAATAGAGACAGGGTTTCACCTTGTTAGCCAGGATGGTCTCTATCTTGACCTCGTGATCCGCCCACCTCGGCCTCCCAAAGTGCTGGGATTACAGGTGTGAGCCACTGCACCCGCCATTGGAAGAGTATTTCAAAACTTATATCTTGATGTTTAGCGTAGGTTTGTGCTATGTTTCTGGAACATAGTAAATGATCAATAGTTGTTGACTGCATTGCTGTATTAATTTGTAAACTTACTATTAGTTTCCTCATTCTCTGTCACACATGGGAGTTAGAAAAGATGAAGCATATTTTGCAATGGGGAACACTTTTCCAAATTGTGAATGATTTGCACCCAAGTAGGTGAGTGAATATAAGTTTGAAGCACCCTTGATGACTTCCAATCCATGCAACTCTCCTTTCCTTTCCTTCACAGGGACCATAACTGAATACAAATCTGCAAATCTAGTCATATAGGCAGATGTAGTCTCTCTTGTAGTTCCTTGTTTCTAAATGCTGTTGCCTAGGTGAAGAATGAATTGAAATTTAGAAAATATTTTTTCTTTAGGAAAAAAATGTTGCCAATTGTGGGTAGTTATAAATCAAATAACATTACAAGGTACATTAAGTTCATCATGAATTAAGCTGACTTTATGTCCTGATGAAAAACCTCATCACTATGTGTAAAATTATTTTTGTGAAAAAAATATATTCCATTTTTAGTTATCCTCCTTACAGATGAACTTGGGTGTCTCAACTCGTTTGTAATATGTGGACTGATAATAGAAATTTCAAACCTTTTCCACCCTTGACAGCCATCACTTGTCATAGTTTTTAACTAGGTTACTGAAGAACTGCATCAAGTGTTGCACAGCCTGTAGGTGACAAAGTTGTCATGTATGTCTTTTCCTTTAGTATCTAAAATAAAATAATGTTTAGAGAAAAGAATGTCTTGAGGTTATGTGTATTGCTCAGACACAGTGGAAAGAAGGATTTAGGCCTTATATATTTATGTATAGTTTTGATTGACTATTGGATAAATGAATGAATGAATGATGCTGTGCTTTCAATTATCATTTCCTATGAGGTGCATTTCGTAGTAAGAAAGAAGGACCAGACAGCTGATGCAGTCCAATACTGATTGCTCCACTGTTCTACAAATCTGGAACTCTATTAGGCCCCCATCTTTTTTTCCAACTCCAGAGAAAGGGAAGTTACGAAAATGCGGAAGAGCCTCAGCATATGAACGTAAGTTAAGAAATGAGAGCTTAGTTTACTTTTGCTTCACTTTCAACAGTTACCGTTTACTGTGTCTGCTTCAAACCTTTAATCACTCAAAAAACAGATAAGCCTTTATCTGCTCATGGATACTTTAGCTGAACAATACAGAGAGTAATTCATAGCAAATTTTGTGTATTCAAAGGGATTATATGCAAATTGATCTATATTTTCTCCTCAAAATGGGGCAAAGGAAACATAGCAATAAATGGGATCAATTATGGCAGAATGATGGCAGAATTTATTAATAGTCTGAGGACTGCCATCAAGTCAACCTGCTATTCAGAGGAAATATGAAAAATTCATTAGAATTTCATGAAACATATATTGTAGACACAGTGTTTACAAGCAGAATACACTGAATAGACAATTACATAATAAAGAGTTAGACTTGATCCCTGCTGCCAGGGGATGCAACATGATTTGACTTTCACCAATTTCAGTTTTGGAAATAAAATTACTGGCATGGTAGTAATTGTGAATGTGTTAAAGTGGGTAGAGATAATACAAAAGCAGTATGTCACATTGTAGGAAATATTGAAAATCTAACAATTTAATAAAAGTTAATAAGGCAAGAAGTGATAGATTTATGAATATAGACGTCATCTTCCCTGAAAGTTGTTCTTTATAATGGAGAAAACATTTTCAATATTTCCATATAAAATTGACCTTTATTCATCTCCTTTTGGTATCCTATACCTGCCAAATATTGGGTTATAACTGTGTCAGTATGACATTTTATTTACAATTAATCTCAATGAGTATAAGGAAATGAAAGACACTATGACAAAATGAGCTTCTCAAGGTACAAGCACACCCATTTATAAGTAATTTTTCTACATTATTTACTGTTGAACTCTTTCAAGTCAAAAATAGATCATGTTACTTCTGAAATGTCATTAAAGAAAAAAGACTTCCTATTCGTTTTCCTTTCTTAATTTAGTTTTAAATAATGGCTACTAAAGCTGGATAAATATCCACAGCAAATATAAATGTATCCTACAGTATAGTAATTGCCTTCCTAAGTATATACCCAGAAGAATCTCCTCCATAAGTACAAGAGGGAACATTTGTTAATTAAAGAATATTCCATCACTGTTTGTAATAGCAAACTCTTTAATGCTCATGAGTTAGAGGGATAGTAAACTGTATTACCTTTATCAGATGAAATACTATCCAGTAGTTAAGTTACAGCGATATATAGCAATATGGTTCAAAAGTGAAAAAAAAAGATTACATACAACATGCAACCCATTTTATAGAATTAAAAATAATAAAAATGAAAATATATGTCTGTGGATGCATATACATGTGATAAGCTCTATAAAAGAGAAATGTAGGAAGCCATGAGACATTTCAGGATAATGTTAACAAGTTAGCAGAAGACAGGGGAACAGATTAGCCAAGATCAACCATATATTAGGTGTAAGTTATTGTGTAAGATTTCCTAAGTTTTGTTTTGGATTTGTACATGATTGTTTCACTATAAAAAGAAAACTAATACACGTAATAAAGAATGGAAGGAAGGAGAGAAAGAAGGGAGAGAGGGAGGAGAGAATACTATGAGTGGACCAACAATGAAAGTGTATCATGACCCAAGAATCATGATTAATCCAATTCTGCATCTGCAGAAAAAAACAAAACATAAAAAGCAACATACAGGGCTATTTTTTGTGAAAAGATACTGGACTCAATTCTTTACCATTTGCAATTGTGCGTTAGGCTAAGCCTGATTTGCATTAAGTGTAATTGTCTTATTCAATCATTTATATTAAGAAATGGGCAACTCAGATACTTTGGCCACAGTTCAGGGCCAGTAGCTGACCTTTGAAGTGGTCATAGCCATTATTACCCTATGTAATCTGAAATAAGTGAGCAAATAATTTGTTTAAGCATACATAGGCAAAACTACCTTCCATGAGAACCTCACGTGGGAGCTAATTGGGGATAAATAAATATATCCTTCAGTTAATACAGAATAGCTTTGAAGCAGTTTTATAAAGCAAACACTAATTCTATTATAACTTCTGTTTTAAATTAGGTATTGCTTTCTCCTTGGGAAGAAATATTAACCAATATGCAATCAGATACTTGGAAAGCCTATAGATCTTCTAACATTTTACATTTAAAGTGTATTAACTTTTTGATAAAACACTCATAAGTATTCCCTAAACAGTAACAATGAAAGTGATCTATTCTTGCTGTTCAAAAAAGTGGGAAAATATAGGATATATAAGAAACAAGATAGAAATACTCAAACTTAGATTCTCAGCCTCCAGTTTAGCAAATTTAACTTGCTATCTATAGAAGATTATTTTACTTTTCCTGTGTTACCTCAGTCACCTTAGAGACTACTTTCCAGACACCATAAGTGATACCCCTTGTCATACTGTTTTTAGATTATAAGAAACATCATATAAAAGTAACTGATAAGCTCAGCATTATCCTAGCATTGGAAAGTAAAATCCCAGAATGTTCTGAGAAATGTCTTTGTTTGTTTGTTTCTTTTTTTGTCTTGTTTTCAACCATCTAAATGTAAATACTGGTTTATTGATTTGTCTATTCAATTGATGGCTGTATCTGCCTAAGGCCCTACCAGCACAGTAAAATGTT
This sequence comes from Hylobates moloch, assembly GCF_009828535.3. NCBI lineage: Eukaryota > Metazoa > Chordata > Mammalia > Primates > Hylobatidae > Hylobates > Hylobates moloch. The sequence continues at coordinate 86,051,893 of NW_026652277.1, read as the reverse complement.
ATTGTTAATTATATCAAGGTGCTAGTTATTGCTTGATATTACTAGATACCTGAATGTATCTGCAATGTCTTGAGTAATTCTGCCTAGACTCTCCAGGTGATCCAGGTGTTACTGACAAGATGGTAATACAAGATACCTAAATGAATTGAATTTACAACCCAAGGTTAATATTTCGTGAGAAACATGTATGAGCTGTTTCCCTATGTTCTTTAGAATACATAGAGAGTAGATTATCAAAACCAAGACATTTTCAGAGGGCATTGTTTTTGTCCTGAGTACTTCTGTACCTCACATACACCCAGTCCCCAAGTCTTCCATTTACTCAATTAAGGGGCACAATCTGTATGAAACAGTCCCACATTAAGGTCAATCACCCCCTTCTCCTTGACCACATTATTCTCTCTGGTTTTTATCATAGTGTCTGTATGTCTACATTCCACTGACAAAGACAATGGCAAGTATTTTTATCTTATGTTTCCAGTTCCCCAACTCTGGATAAGGGTAGTGATTGCAGTGATTGGTCATTTGTACCCTAAACACATTTGATGAGCTTTCCTTGAGAAAATCACATAGGAAGACCTAATTTAGCCATAACACTGAACCTCTTCTGTTCTTCTAATTACTGTACTCTCATTTCTATAAGATCTCTCTCAAACCATTTGTTTCCTCAGACCTATAACCTCTCATTTCCTCTCTTGGCAGATAACCTTGTCCTGTACTTTACATAGAAATTAGGACAAACAGGAATTCTCTTAACTTCCTGCTAGCAAACATAAACCTTCCCATCTGCCATCATTTTCTCTTCTTTACCAAGTTTACAGTTAAAAAAGACTCGTTGAAGTCTCTGTGTTTTGGATCATGTATTCTCTTATGTTCACAAGAAACATGGCTGATATGCCTCTGTTCTTTATCTTTAAATTTCCCTAACTTTCCATACCACAAACAAACCTTCCTGAATCCCTTATCTTTCTCCAACTAACATTCTTTTTCTCATCACAATTAAATAGTTATCCGCAATGTCTACTATTATTTCCCTGCCATCCCAATTCTTCTTAATTCATGGCAACAATTATTAGCTTTCTGATAGGCTTCTTGTGATGATGAAATTATATAATCAGGTAAATATCACAAAGATTATTATTACTCACTTATTGCTCATTTGGGAGCATTCAACAGTTTGATCACTCTCCTCTTGAAACACTCTGAATTTTGGATACCATGATCCATGCACCCTGTATTGTTTCCCTACCTCTCTGGCATCTCTTTATCCTTATCTCTTGTTAACTTCACCTACTTCACATGATTCAATGTAAAGTTTCTCAGGAGTGTGTTCTCAGGCCTTCTTTAGCTTTATATGCTCTATTCCAATGTGAAATGATTTATTCTTGTGGTTTCGGTGACCATAATTTTACTGTATGGGTCACAGTACCCAGGTGCAAATAACTGTATACAAACCAACTTACACAGAAAATGAATTTATTCAGACTATGAGAAAGCTTACAAAATCTCAGGGAGACTCAGAGCTAGGCTAAAGGCTGATTACAGAAACAGTGCCTACGCTGGGAAAATGTGCTAGTGAAAATATTACTGCCACCTCTGAAGAACGGGAGGCGTCTACCACTATTCTTCCCCCCATGTAGAACAGGTTTCTTGCTTGTCTTGTTTATGCATTCATGTCTCTTAAAGTCATATCTTATTGTTGGAACTTAGGTCATATATCCGTTCTTATTAAAACTGTAAGCAACCTACAAATGTGAGTTTTCTGAATTCTAGTCAGGAAAAACAGGACTCATAGTTTGAAAGATTACAGAAAATAGAATTATCCAAAATATTAGGTGACAAGAAATGGCACAGGTCCACCTCTGCAGCTAAGGTTAGCTGTCTGATGTTATTGTATATTCTTCTGCTAAATTTAATCCTCCAAATAGCAAAATGCTCACACCTATCCTAATGTGACTATCCATAAACAAGTATATCTTCATGTTCTCAAAAAGAGGGAGTTTTATCAATCACAGTATCTGTGGTAGGACCAGTGAATTTCATGACAGTTGATACTGAATTCTGTTCATACTGGACCCTCTTCCCTATTGCAATAAGTTATCACTAATTAAAATTTGTCCTTAACATTTTAGTGTCTGGTTTTGTTATCCTTGACAGAAATATCTGCTCATGCAACTTACTTGTACTTCGGGACCTGCTTGAAGTCAAACCTGTATTTATAACATTTCTAACTGATGGATCATTTCTGGACCCAACCAATTGTATAGCTTGGAGTATTAGGTAACACCAAGTGCATGAGCATAAGCTCAGGTCATCTGGTGCTCTATCATCAGTTGTTTAGTGACTCTCGGTACATCGTTTCTGCCAAAAAAAAAACAAAAAACAAAAACAAAAACAAAAAAAACCACAAACTTTTAATCAAAACAATAGTAACTTGCCATGAACTTTGCCTTAAAACATTAGGTACCTACAGCATGACTCTCCTATTAAGGCTCGACACGAACTTTATACAGTATCATCTTCTGTGACAGATACTTTGGAAATGATTGGATTTACTATTATAAAGCACATTGCAGAGTTGCCTTCATGGAGTGTTGTCCAGCCTAAAGATTTTCTCTTGCTAAGCAGACATTTAAAAATGTCATGCTTTTGGCTGGGCGCGGTGGCTCACGCCTGTAATCCCACCAGCACCTTGGGAGGCCGAGGTAGGTGGATCACGAGGTGAGGAGATCAAGACCAGCCTGGCCAACATGGTGAAACCCCATCTCCACTAAAAATATGAAAAATTAGCCAGGTGTGGTGGCATGCGCCTGTAGTCCCAGCTACTTGGGAAGCTGAGGCAGGAGAATCACTGGAACCTGAGAGGCAGAGGTTGCAGTGAGCCGAGATTGTGCCACTGCACTCCAGCCTAGGTGACAGAGCGAGACTCCGTTTAAAAAAAAAAAAAAAGTCATGCTTTTGCATCACTAGCCAAATCAATCAGAGTATCCAACTGAACTGTAGTGATAATTTTCTCCAATATCCAAAGAAATCCGCTGTACCTCTTTCTTTGTGACTTATGGAGCAAAGTACAGCAACTTGGCCTTTCACTTTCAATAGTATATTCTATATTGTTCTATATTACAGGATATTCTGAAACTTCAAAATGGCAGGGCCCTGTGTGGAGCAATTTCATTATATTCTGGTCACCAACGTGTCTGAGTCTGGTGAAACAGAACATATTCATACTCAACAAGTTACATGAAGTGGATATATTACTTACAGATAGGCAAAAAGAGACAACAGAAGCCTAGGATTCATTGAGAGCCAATCCCCAAGTCTCAAACAGTTGCCCAGGGCAGATGGAGTCTTGACTGCACTTGAATATAGCTATATCTATTAACATCTACATTCTAATCTTCTGGGTCTTTTCAGGGAACCATTTAGGGAATAGAGTCACTCCAACTTTGCAATAATTCATTAATTTATCTTCTTTAATTCAAAAGATTTTATGGCACCTTTCATTCATTCAGCATAGGCCAGCTTTGTGCATAACTTTCAGTCAACTAACTGAGCAACCAATTAAAATATCTGACTGATTCTGGCTATTAAATTATAGGCAATAAGAGGTAACGAGAAGGGACATACAAGCAATTTACTTTCCTTGCAGAGTACTTATCTTAGGGATACTGAGGCAAGGCATTACTAGCCTAAACGGACTGGAAAATAGGTGCTGTTTTGCTGGCAAGACACTCCATGAGTGTTTGGGGTTCTGTCAGATTTTCCCCCTTTTGATTCTGGTGTCTCATTCTTTTTCATTCAACATGCTGTTATTTAAAAATCTGACAAAGATATGAATTCAATTTAAGTTGAAATTCAGCAACCCAGAGCATCAGATAGGATGCTTGGTTATGTTAATACTCTTGTTGCAACAAAATATACTTTTGGCACAGACATAGTAAGATCCCAATTCTCTTACTACACCTTGAGCCAAGACTTTAAATTTTAACCTTACCATTTTCTGTCATTAAGCTCTCCAGTGCAGCTGGAAGCAGCCAGCCTTCTTCCTCTTTGTAATCCCTAGTACTTCCTCTCGTTCTGTATCAATAGCTACAAGGTTTGTTTAATTTTTTCAACTCTTGACTTCAACAGCCATTCTATTTTACAGGATAATTTAAGTAACTGTTTAACATGCAATGTCATTAACCACTAGAGTTCCCAGTTCTGTATTAACTAGATCTTCAATGCCTTCAATCACAACCTGTTTAAAGGAACTATTCAGTCTATGTGTTCTCATTGTTCAATTCCCACCTATGAGTGATAACATGCGGTGTTTGGTTTTTTGTCCTTGCGATAGTTTACTGAGAATGATGGTTTCCAGTTTCATCCATGTCCCTACAAAGGACATGAACTCATCATTTTTTATGGCTGCATAGTATTCCATGGTGTATATGTGCCACATTTTCTTAATCCAGTCTATCGTTGTTGGACATTTGGGTTGGTTCCAAGTCTTTGCTATTGTGAATAGTGCCACAATAAACATACGTGTGCATGTGTCTTTATAGCAGCATGATTTATAATCCTTTGGGTATATACCCAGTAATGGGATGGCTGTGTCAAATGGTATTTCTAGTTCTAGATCCCTGAGGAATCGCCACACTGACTTCCACAATGCTTGAACTAGTTTACAGTCCCACCAACAGTGTAAAAGTGTTCCTATTTCTCCACATCCTCTCCAGCACCTGTTGTTTCCTGACTTTTGAATGATGGCCATTCTAACTGGTGTGAGATGGTATCTAATTATGGTTTTGATTTGCATTTCTCTGATGGCCAGTGATGATGAGCATTTTTTCATGTGTTTCTTGGCTGCATAAATGTCTTCTTTTGAGAAGGGTCTCTTCATGTCCTTCGCCCACTTTTTGATGGGGTTGTTTGTTTTTTTCTTGTACATTTGTTTGAGTTCATTGTAGATTCTGGATATTAGCCCTTTGTCAGATGAGTAGGTTGTGAAAATTTTCTCCCATTTTGTAGATTGCCTGTTCACTCTGATGGTAGTTTCTTTTGCTGTGCAGAAGCTCTTCAGTTTAATTAGATCCCATTTGTCAATTTTGGCTTTTGTTGCCATTGCTTTTGGTGTTTTAGACATGAAGTCCTTGCCCATGCCTATGTCCTGAATGATATTGCCTAGGTTTTCTTCTAGGGTTTTTATGGTTTTATGTCTAACATGTAAGTCTTTAATCCATCTTGAATTAATTTTTATATAAGGTGTAATGAAGGGATCCAGTTTCAGCTTTCTACACATGGCTAGCCAGTTTTCCCAGCACCATTTATTAAATAGGGAATCCTTTTCCCATTGTTTGTTTTTGTCATGTTTGTCAAAGATCAGATAGTTGTAGATATGCAGCATTATTTCTGAGGGCTCTGTTCTGATTCATTGGTCTATGTCAGGAAGGGGAACATCACACTCCAGGGACTGTTGTGGGGTGGGGGGAGTGGGGAGGGACAGCATTAGGAGATATACCTAATGCTAAATGACGAGTTAATGGGTGCAGCACACCAACATGGCACATGGATACATATGTAACAAACCTACACATTGTGCACATGTACCCTAAAACTTAAAGTATAATAATAATAATAATAAAATAAAAAAGAATAAATAAATAAATAAACTATTCAGTGATTTCTATTTATTTGAGAGCCTATTGCCTCTCTTGAGGCCAAATTTTATATTAGTCAGTGTTCTTAGTTGCGAACATGGGAAAACATTCTGGCTTATTTAAGGAGAAAATGGAATTTTAAAGCGGTATTATATAACTTATACATATTTAAGGAAGAACTGGAGGGCAAGATTTTGAAACTACCCTCCCCAAATCAATGACAATACAATACACCACATGGGCTACTCTGGAATAGATACCATGACCATGCCACTTGGAACAGATTGCTCTTAGGATTGGATGCCTGATCTTCTGCCCCCTACCTCCCCCACCCACAAACCTATGCAGAAAAAAAAAATACCTCTGTCATTACATGTATTGGACATGTGTATTTGCCTTTAAGTGGTCACCTCTTCCTAGCGCTAACTTTTTAATGCGAATTTCAAGTGGATTCAACTGACTACAGAAATCTAAGTCACATGCCTTCTCCTAAAACTTTAAGGGAGTCTGGCATATTACTATCCTGGCCTTTGCCTTGGGAAGACTGACTAAATGATGAGTGTCCACTGTATAGGACATATCTTAAAGACACCTAAATTAATACCATCAATCCTGTGATAGATATTACTAGCACTCACCAAAATTTCTGCATCTTTTCTTCTACCTAAATAATAATGAGAAACTACTAATTCCCTGTAGAAATCAGTAGAGGTCATATAATTTACCTTGGCTGATGGAATGTAAATGGAAGTGACAAGTGTCACTTCAGGACAGAAACATTTTTGAGCTTATAAGCCTTTGCACACATTCTCTTGGCCTGCTATGGTAAACAGTGAAGCCTCAAATAGAGACGAAAGCATCACAACGTGGGAAGGCATCAGTCAGTCCAGGTGCCTGAATAATAACTTGAGTGAAAAAGCTCCCTTCCTTACCTGCAATGGACATACAGCAAAAGCAAGACATAAACCTTGTTGTTCTAACTCGTTGAAATGTTTTTGTGACATATCTAGCTCATGCTGACTGACAAAACCCAGAGCTGTCTTCTCACTATACATTTTATACTGTATATATAATAGTTTGCAAGGCAGGATGCTGGGCTGTCACACAAGCACTCCAAACTCAACATGTCCAAAAATGAACTCATAAACTTTTCCTAAACTGTTCTTCCTGCAGTGTTTTCTGCTTCAGTGCATTAGCCAACAGCCATGTGTCTATTTATTTAATCTGATTCTCTTCCAGTTTCCACCTCCTCTCCTTTCTACTGCTCAGGCATGTGTTTTACATCTCTGCTTGATATTATTGCCCCAGGAAACATACCTTCATTCCTTGATCTTCCAAACCTGTTATATTCTCCTAAAGAAGTTCATACTTAATGGTCACTCTTGTCCTCTTCTTGTTATAACTTGTATGGGTTCCATCGTCCCAGGACAATCTTTAAATTCTATGATGAAAAAACAGTGACTTCTTTACCATAGTTTCTTCAATTCCAACATATAATAGGTCATCAGTACTTTTTTTAATGAAGGTTTGGAATTAAGAAAATAAATGGGCCGATCACAGTGGCTCACGCCTGTAATTCAAGCACTTTGGGAGGCTGAGGCGGGCGGATCACGAGGTCAAGAGATTAAGACCATCCTGTCCAACATGGTGGAACCCCATCTCTACTAAAAATACAAAAATTAGCCAGGTGTGGTGGTGCACACCTGTAATCTCAGCTACTTGGGAGGCTGAGGCAGGAGAATTGCTTGAACTTAGGAAGCGGAGGTTGCAGTGAGCTGAGATTGCACCACTGCACTCCAGCCTAGCAACAGAGCAAGATTTCATCTCAAAAAAGAAAAAAAGAAAAAAAGGAAAAAAAAGAAAAAGCAAGAAAAACAAAAGAAAATGAATGAATGACTAAAATGGCTCCTAGAAGATACCTTCACATACTTATCTTACTTCTAGTTTTTTGCTCTACTCAACTGAAGTCGTTGTTCAGACTTTTTTCTTTTAGAAGGGTAGATTTTAAAAGTATCCTGTTCACTGAATACGCCATGTTATCTGCCCATCTGTTCTACATTTTGTTTCATTTGTTCTACTTATATACACCTACTGTTTGCATGAAATTATTTTAATGTCAATCTTCTTTACTATTTGGAAAACAAGAGTTTATTTCTCATACCCCATGCTGGCACAGAATAATGACACATTTTTTTGGATTAAAGTATTTTCAGGAAATATCCCCCACAATCTGAGAAGGTGGAGAAGAAAAGAACAAAATTTGATATTTTGATATTTTTCCTCTAAATTGAAAGAAATTCTGTTTTGGAATAAAAATATGGCTTGATTCATTCTAACTCTTACATCTAGAAAGCATTTCAGTGCATTTTAATACTTGAGTATTTAATTTAATACTAGATTTTAAATAACATCTTTGAAAATTGTTTTTAATGTTTAATATGACTGATAATATACGGTTAACAAAAATTCTGTTGTTTAAATCTTTTCCAGCTATGTAATCTTGTAATAAAACAACCCTAGTAATGAACTAGAAAGTAGAATAGAATTTTTTCATATGTTTTTCTTTGGTTCAAATGTATCTAAAGCATAATACATTGGTGGGATATAAGAGAGGATGCTTAAAATCCCATCCAAAGAGTAATTTTTGACTTTTCCAGGATATTTGGTCTCTAATCAATAAATCATGCACTGAGGGGTTTTTTAATGAGCACCACGTGTGGGATAGATAGCAGCAACTTGGCAGATCCCACAGGTAATTCTTAATAGTGAATCCACATTCTTCATAGATCTCTACTAACTTCATCAAGATGTTTCTCTGAAAGGTGCATGGGAGCTGTCATAATATATTTTCCCATACCATGTTGAAGAATTGGAGAAACTGGTAAAAAATGAAAATTTGGGGGACATTAACAGATTTTCCCTTGAAGCTGCCTGAATATCATTTAGAGAAAAAAAAAACATTTGATAAACAGCAAGAAAGGTAACTTAAAAAGCAGTTGCAGTGTGGTGTTACAGTATATTTTTAAAAAGCAACTTTGGTATAATAAAATAAGATCTGCAATGAACATTTTTTTCTGCATAAAGAGAAAACACATAACTTTTAGGGGCAAATATATAAGTCAGAAATTACTTGGATCTTTTTTGAGGACATCACAATATGCTTACCATCATGCCTAGGTGAAAGATCCTTTTAACAATTTTCTCCAAGCAGAGAGATTGGCAATCTGGTAGGCTCCAGGGTATTCTAACTATAATCTGAAAGCTCTTTTAAATTCTCTCTTCGAGTGAAAGAAATGTAAACTCTCCTCAGTACGTCTGCTTTGCTTGTTGTAGTTCATACCCAAGGAAAATCCATTTTATATTCCTTTTGGGAGTTATTAGGTATATATTACTATGTCCAAGGAGACACGAGCTCCTCTAGACATGGATATAAGCTTCAATATCTGTATTAATCATTTTGTCTCTGATGTTTTGACATCTGGGGCCTTGTTGACTCTGAAGAGACTGCCCCTCCTAGAGCTTACCAATTCCTAGAGGTAGTAAGTGACTGGGCTGCAAGCATAACTTTCACATGCAAACCAATCAATCCAGAGACCATACCCCAAACATCCCCTTTCTAGGGCTTTCTCAGGGCTCACACTATGCACCACTATCCACCTACACTGACCAGATACCAGATAACTAGAGACAGATCCTATATCTCAGAGCCCCCTGAAATTACTCAAACTAGCCAATCATTGTATTGATTACCCTGCCTTGCCCATTTCTTCTGGGAGAAACCACAATAAAGGCTATTGCCCATGTTTTGCCCTGCTGCCTTTGCCTCTGCACTGACCGTGGTGCTTCCATATGTGCCACTCCCCTCTTCATGGTGTGTCATGCCCTCTCATTTCTGGGGGGTCTGTGAGCTTAAATAAGCCGCTTTTTGATTGACAATTGTCTCCTGAACTGTTGACCTCACCATACCTTAATAACATTAATACCTACTTTTTAAAACAATATCCAAAGTTAGACGATATTCGAGGAATGCTACGGGTTATTCTTTTGGTCAGAGTAGTCATTTCCTTTCTAGGTGATTTAAAAGATGCCAACAAGTTTTATTTTGTGTTTTCCAACTTTTATTTTAGGTATGGGGGATACATATGTATGTTTGTTACATGGATAAATTGTGTGTTGCTGGGGTTTGATATACAAACTATTTTCTTACCCAGGTAGTGAGCTTAGTACTCAATAGGTAGTATTTCAAAATTCACCCTACTCCTAGCCTTATCCTTCAAGTAGGTTCCAGTGTCTGTTGTTCTCATCTTGGCATCCATGGGAACTCAAATTTGAGCTTCCACTTATAAATGAAAACATGTGGTGTTTTCTGTTCCTGCATTAATTTTCTTAGGATAATGGCCTCCAGCTCCATTCATGTTGCTGCAGATGACATGATTTTATTTTTTATGGCTGTATAGTATTCCATGGTATATATGTACCACATGTTCTTTATCCAGTTTACCACTGATGGGCATCCAGGTTGACTCCATGTCTTTGCTATTGTGAATAGTGCTGTGATTAACATATGGGTGCATGTGTCTTTTTTATATAATGAATGAATATAATGATATATTTCCTTTGGGTATATACCTGATAATGGGATTACTCATTCTAATGGTTGTTTTAAGTTCTTTAAGAAACCTCCAAACTCCTTTCCACAGTGGCTGAACTAATTTACATTTCCACTAGGAGTGTATAAGTGTTTCTTTTTCTCTTCAACCTCATCAACATCTGTTATTTTTTGCCTTTTTTATTATTGGATTTTTTGACTGGTATGAGATGGTATCTCATTGTGGCTTTTATTTGCATTTCTCTGTTAGTGACATTGAGCATTTTTTCATATGCTTGTTGGCCATGTGTATGTCTTCTTTCTTGCTGTTGGTGTTTTAGTTGTTGTTGTTTTGTTTTGTTTTTGGTGGAAGTGTCTGTTCATGTTCATGTCTGTTGCCCATTTTTTTATTGGATTGTTTGTTTTTGCATGTTGATTTAACTTATCCTTATAGATTTTGGATAGTAGTCTATCGTTGGATGCATAGTTTATGAATATTTTTTCCCATCCTGTAGATTATCTGTTTACTCTGTAAATAGATCCTTTAGTTTAGTTAGGTCCCATTTATCTATTTTTGTGTTTGTTGCAATTGCATTTGGAGACTTGATCATGAAATATTTGCCAAAACATATGTAGAGAAAGGTATTCCCTAGGTTTTCTTCTAGAGATTTTATAGTTTTAGGTTTTACATTTAAGTCTTTGTCTATTTTGAGTTAATTTTTTTATATAATAAAAGGGTTCGGCTTCAATCTTTTACATATGGTTAGCCAGTTATCCAAGCATCATTTATTGAATAGGGAGTCCTTTTCCCATGATATATTATTGTCAACTTTGTTGAAGATCAAATGATTGTAGGTGTGTGGCTTTATTTTGGGGTTCACTAACCTTTTCCATTGATCTATGTGTCTGTTTTTGTACCAGTACCATGCTGTTTTGGTTACTGTTGCCTTGAAGTATAGTTTGAAGTCAGATAGGGTGATACCTCCAGCTTTGTTCTTTTAGATTAGGATTTCTTTGGTTTTGGGGGCTCTCATTTTATTCTTTGTGAATTTTAGAATATATTTTCCTAATTCTGTGAAAAATGGCATTGGTAATTTGATAGGAATTGTATTAAGTCTGTTAATTGCTTTGAGTGGTTTGACTGTTTTAACAATGTTGATTTCTCCTATCCATGAGCATGAAATGTTTTTTTTCTATTTGTTTCTGTCATCTCTGATTTCTTTCAGTAGTGTTTTGTAATTCTCATTGTAGAGATCTTTTACCTCTCTGCTTAGCTGAATTTTTATGTATTTTATTACTTTTGTGGCTCTTGTGAATGGGATTGCATTCTTGAATACCATTTGTGTATAGAAATGCTACTAATTTTTTTACATTGATTTTGTATCCTGAAGCTTTACTGAAGTTGTTCATCAGTTCTAGCACCCTGTGAACAGAAAGTATGGGGTTTACTAGCTATAAAATCAAAACAGAAAATCCAAGTAAACCCAATCACAAATGACAAAAGGGACATTACCATTGACTTCACAGAAATACAAAAAAACTCTGAGAATACTATGAACACCTCTATACACACAAACTAAAAACCTAGAAAATTGGATAAAGTCCTGGGAACATCCAACCTCCCAAGAGTGAACCAGGAAGAAATTGAAATCCTTAATAGACCAATAATTAATTTCAAAATTGAATCAGCAACAAAAAGCCTACCAATATCAATCAGAAAAAAAGCCCTGTACCAATGAACTCATGGCCAAATTACACCAGACATACAAAGAAGAGCTGGTACCAATCCCACTGAAATTATGCCAAAAAATCTAGGAAGAGGGGACTCTTCCCTAATTCACTCTATGAAGCCAGCATCATTCTGGTACCTAAACTTGGCAGAGACACAATGAAAAAGAAAACTTCAGACCAATAAACCAATACTCCTGATGAACATGATGCAAAAATCTTCAACAAAATACTAGCAAACCAAACCTAGCAGCACATCAAAAAGCTAATCCACCATGATGAAGTAGGCTTTATTTCTGGGATGCAAGGTTTGTTCAACAGATGCAAATCAATAAATGTGATTCATCACATAAATATAACTAAAAACAAAAACCACATGGTCATCTGAATAGATGCATAAAAGGATTTTGATAAATATAACATTGTTTTTTGTTAAACACTCTCAACAGACTAGGTAACATAAGTTTGAAGGAATATACCTCAAAATAATAGCCATCCATGACAAACCCAGAGCCAACATCATACTGAATGGGCAAAAGCTTGAGCCTATTTATCTTCAGAACCAGAACAAGACAAGGATATCATCTCTCACCACTCCTATTCATCATAGTACTAGAAGTCCTAGCCAGAGCAATCAGGCAAGAAAAAGAAATAAAAGGTATATAAATAGAAAGAGGAAGTCAAACTATCTGTCTTCACAGATCAACAGGTTGTAAAAATCAAAAATACCTGTGCCCTACCCCCTCAAATTTATACCAGACATTTTCACTAGATTAAAGAATTATTTGATATCACTAATATAGTGATCTTCCCCTTAGCCACATATCATAAAATCATCTAAACTCTCAGATACCTAGCTGAATGCAAGATGTAGAGAAAAATGGGTTGTAACATGAAAGCTTGTGTAAGAGTGAAGAATTTCTTAATTCACATAATAATGAGGAATGTCTTAATTCATAATTTGATATTTTTCTAAAATTGTTCTTTTTAGTAATATAGTCATCCATTTTTATTAGAAGAAATATTTTACAATTAGTACATTTTGGTTTGCTAATCTAATGTGCTTTGCCACTATTTAAAGAAAAAAAATGGTAAAGTCAAAATGTGTTAACCATATGAGGTAAAACTTGCCAAAATTAAGTTCTCAAGATAGATTGAGCACTCTGATGATTTGAAAGAAGCAGAAAACAGTGTCCAGAAAACTAAACTCATGAGCTCTGCAACTCAGGAGCCAATACCAAATACTACTCTAATGTGTACTCCTTTTTTAAATCTTTCTTGAAAATATCCTGGCTTGATCAGTTTTCCATGAGCACTTCATATTCTGTGTCCTACCTAACCCACTGCTGTGTGACCCTCCAAATTCATATGTTGAAACCTAATATCCAATACGATAGTATTAAGAGATGGGCCCTTTAGGAAATGATGAGGTCATGAGGACACGTTTCTCATGAATGCAATTAATGCCCCTATAAAAGAGGCCCATGGGATCTTGCTCATTCCTTCAGCCATGTGAAGATATATAGAACGCACCATATATGAGAAAGGGCTCTCACCAGACACCAAATCTGTTGACACCTTGATCTCTTGGATTTCCTATTTTCCAGAGCTGTGTGCAGTTATTTCCTCATCAGTGAAGGGATGGCAAAGAAGTATAGGAGGTACCAACATGGAAAATGGGTATTCTGACCAGTTAGTTATCATGCCATTTTAAATACAGCCATTAAAAATTCAGATGAATAAATTTAAAAGGGTTAATTTTATGAAAATTCTAAAGAGATTCTCTAAATACTGCCCCCTATTCATTTAAAATATTTGGATTTTAAATTTAAATAGGCTTGCCCATTTGTGCTTTCCCACTTTGTAAAATCATTTAGTATTTGTTGGGTACACCCTCTGATATTGTTTGGCTGTGTCCCCACTCAAATCTCATCTTGAATTGTAGTTCCCATAATCCACACATGTTGTGGGAGGGACCCAGTGGGAGGTAATTACATCATGGGGACAGTTACCGCAGTGCTATTCTCATGATAGTGAGTTCTCACATGATCTGATGGTTTTATAAGAGGCTTTTCCCCATTTGCTTGACACTCATTCTCTCTGCTGCCGCCCTGTGAAGAGGTGCCTTCCACCATAATTATAAGTTTCCTAAGGCTTCTCTAGACATGTGGAACTGTGAGTCAATTAAGCCTCTTTTCTTTATAAATTACACATTCTCAGATATTTCCTTATAGCAGCATGAGAACAGACTAATACGGTAAATTGGTACTGGGGTGCAGTACTGCTATAAGGATACAGAAAATGTGGAAGCAAGTTTGGAACTGGGTTACAGACAGAGATTAGAACAGCTTGAAGGGCTTAAAAGAAGACAGGAAGATGTGAGAAAGTGTGGAACTTCCTAGAGACTGGAAGGTTCAGAAGACAGGAAGATGTGGGAAAGTTTGGAACTTCCTAGAGACTTGTTGAATGGCTTTGACCAAAATGCTGATAGTGATACGGACAATGAAGTTCAGACTGAGGTGGCGTCAGATAGACATAAGGAACTTGTTGGGAACTGGAGCAAAGGTGATCTTCCTGTGCTTTAACAAAGAGACTGGTGGCATTTTGCCACTGCCCTACAGATCTGTGGGACTTTGAATTTGAGAGAGATGATTGAGGGTATCTGGTGGAAGAAATTTCTAAGTGGCAAAGCATTCAAGAGGAAGCAGAGCATAAAAGCTTAGAAAATTTGCAGCCTGCTGATGTGACAAAAACTAAAAACCCATTTTCTTGGGAGAAATTCAGGCCACAGACTGCAGAAATTTGCATAAGTAACCAGGACCTCAATGTTAATCACCAAGACAATGGGGAAAATATCTCCAGGGCATGTCAGAGACCTGCATGGCACCCTGGAGGTCTAGAAGGGAAAAATGGCTTCATGGGCTGGGCCCAGTGCCCCCTGCTCTGTACAGTCATGGGAGTTGGTGCCCTGCATGATAGCTGTGGCTAAAAGGGGCCAGCATACAACTCAGGCCCCTTTACGCTGTCATTCAGGGCACCAAGTCCCATGACTGTACAGAGGGTGCAAGCCCCAAGCCTTGGTGGCCAACACATGGTATTGGGCCTTCAGGCACACAGAAGTCAAGAATTGAGGTTTGGGAACCTCTACCTAGATTTCAGAGGATGTATGGAAACTCTGGATGTCCAGACAGAACTTTGCTGCAGGGGCAGAGCCCTCATGGAGAACCTCTGCTAGGGCAGTGCAGCAGCAAAATGTGGGGTTGGAGCCCCCACAAAGAGTCCCCACTAGGGCACTGCTGCCACTTGTGGAGCTGTGAGAAGAGGGCTACCATGCTCTAGACCCCAGAATGGCGGATCCTATGACAGTTTGCACTGTGTGCCTGGAAAATCCACAGATACTCAACGCCAGCTGTGGAGGCAGCCATGAAGGGGGATATACCTGGCAAAGCCACAGGGATGCAGCTGCTCAAGACCATGATAGCCCACCTCTTGTATCAGTGTGGGAACAGACTAATACATCCTCTGGGCCAGGCCCACTTCTAGAGACTGGAAATGCAAATCTAAACAAATGATGTGTCACACTATTGATTTGCATATGTTGAACCATGCTGGCATCCCTGCAATACATACCACTTGGTCACGATAAATGACCTTTTTAAAGTATTGTTGAATTCTATTTGCTAGTATTTTGTTTCAACTGATGTTGAAAAAGCATTTTCCATAGTACTGGAAATCCCAGTAACAGCAATCAGATTAAAGAAATAAAGGGTATCCAAACTGAAAAGAAATAGGTCAAATTAGCCTTGTGATATGTTTTGGCTCTGTGTCCCCACCCAAACAGCATGTTGAATTGTAATTTCCATGTTGGGGCAGGAACATGGTGGGAGGTGAGTGGATCATCAGGGCAGATTTCTCCATTGCTGTTTCATGCTAGTGATGGAGTTCTCATGAGATCTTGTTGTTTAAAAGTGTGTAGCCTTTCCTCTTCTTTCTCTTTCCTGCTCCACCATGGTAAGACATGCTTGCTTCCCCTTCACTTCCCTCCATGACTAAGTTTCCTGAGGCCTCCTAGCCATGACTCCTTTACAGCCTGTGGAGCTGTGATTCAATTTAACCTCTTTTCCTTATAAATTACCTAGTCTCAAGTAGATCGTTAGAGAAGTAAGAGAATGGACTAATACAGAAAATTGGTACCTGAGAAGTGGGGGTGCTATAAAGATACCTAAAAATGTGGAATTGACATTGGAACTGGGTAATGGGCAGATATTGGAACAGTTTGGAGGGCTAAGAAAAAGATAGCAAGATGAGGGAAAGTTTGTAACTTCCTAGGAACTTGTTAAATTGTTGTGATTAAAATGCTGATAGTGATGTGGACAATGAAGTCCAAGCTGAGGTGGTCTCAAATGGAGATAAGGAACTTATTTGCAACTGGAGTAAAGGTCACTCTTGCTATGCTTTAGCAAAGAGACTGGTGGCATTGTGACCCTGCTCTAGAGACCTGTGAAACTTTGAACTTGAGAGAGATGATTTAGAGTGTCTGGCAGAAGAAATATCTAAGCAGCATTGTTCAAGATGTGGCCTGGCTGCTTATAAGTGCCTATAATCATTTGCATAAAGAAATTAATTCCCTGAAACTAGAATGTATATTTAAAAGGGAAGCAGCACATAAAAGTTAAAATAATTGCAGCTTGACCATGAGGAGGGAGGAATTTTCTGGGGAGGAATTCAGGGCTGCAAAAATTTACACAAGTAAAAAGCATCCAAATGTTAATAGCCAATTCAATGGGGAAAATGCCTCCAGAACATTGCAGAGGCCTTCACAGCAGCTCCTCCCATCACAGGCCTGCATGTCCGGGGGGGAAAAATGGTTTTGTGGGCCAGGCCCGGGGCCCCATTGCTCTGTGCAGCCTTGGGACATAGTTCCCTGTTTCCCAGCCACTCCAGCTCTAGCCATGGCTATAAGGGGCCAGGGTACAGTTCAGGCTCTTGTTTCAGAGGGTGCAAACCCCAACTCTTGGTGGCTTACATGAGGTGTTGGGTCTACGGGTGCAAAGAAAGCAAGAGTAGAGGTTTGGTAGCTTTTGCCTAGATTTCATATAATGTATGAAAATGCCTGGATGTTCAGGAAGAAGCCTGCTGCAGGGGTAGAGCCCTCACAGAGAACCTCTGCTTGGGCAGAGCAGACAAGAAATGTGTGTTTGGAGCCCCCACACACAGTCCCCAATGGGGCACTGCCTAATGAGAAGAGGGCCACTGCCCTCCAGACCACAGAATGATAGATCTACCAACAGCTTGCACCATGCACCTGGAAAAGCCACAGGCCTCAGTGCCAGCCCATGAAAGCAGCCACAGGGTCTGTACCCTGCAGAGACACAGAGTTGAAGCTGCCCAAGGCCTTGGGAGCCCACTCTTTGCATCAGCGTGGCCTGGATGTGACACATGAAGCCAAAGGAGACTATTTGAGAACATTAAGATTTAACAACTTCCCTCCTGGTTTTCAGACTTACATGGGGACTGTAGCCACTTTGTTTTAACGAATGTCTCCCTCTTGGAATGGGTCTATTTACCAATTGTATCTTGGAAGTAACTAACTTACTGTTTATTTTACTGGCTCACAGGTAGAAGGGACTTGCCTTGTTTCAGATGACATTTTGGGTTTGGACTTTTGAGTAAATGTTGGAGTGAGTTAAGCTATTGAGGGACTGTTGGGAAGGCATGATTGTATTTTGAAATGCGAGAAGGACTTGATGTTTGGAAGAGTGCAGGGGCAGAATGATATGGTTTGGCTCTGTGTCACCATTCAAATCTCATGTTAAATTGTAATTTCCAATGCTGGGGGGAGGTACCTGGTGGGAGGTGATTGAATCATAAGGACAGATTTCCCCCTTGCTGTTCTCATGGTGGGGAGTGAATTCTCAAGAGATCTGGTTGTTTAAAACTGTGTAGCACTTCCCCTTTCACTCCCTTTCCTGCTCTGCCATGATAAAATGTGCTTGCTTCCCCTTCACCTTCCACCATGATTGTAAGTTTCCTGAGGCCTCCCAGCCATGATTCCTGGACAGTGTTTGGAACTGTGGGTCAATTAAACCTCTTTATTTGTAAATTACCGAGTCTCAGGTAGTTCTTTATTCTCTCATGTGAGAATAGAGTAATACACCTTGTTTGCAGATGACATGATCTTATATGTGGAAAACCCTAAAGACTCCACAAAAAAACTATTAGAACTGATAAACAGATTCAGGACAGTTGCAGGATACCAAATCACATACAAAAATTAGCAGCAGTTCTATATGTTAATAGTGAACAATCTGATAAATAAATTTAAAAAGCATTCCCATTTATAATTGCCATGAATAAAATTAAATACCTAGGAATTAACCAAAGAAGTTAAAGATCACTACAATAAAAATGATAAAACACTAATGAAAGAAATTGAAGAGGACACCAAAAGATGGAAAGACATTCCGTGTTCATGGATTAGAAGAAACCATATTGTTAAAATGTTCTTACTACCCAAAGCAATCTACCAATTTAATGCAATCCTTATTAAAATACCAATGACATTCTTCACAAAAATACAAAAAAAAAAAATCTAAAATGCATAAGGAACTAAGAAAGAGCCCCAAAAGCCACAACTATCCTAAGCAAAAAGAACAAAATGAGAAAAATGACATTACCTGACTTCAAAGTATCCTACAGAGCTATAGTAACCAAAACAGCATGGTACTGGCATAAAAACAGACACATAGACCAGTGGAACAGAATAGAGAACCGAGAAACAAATCCATAAACCTACAGTAAAATCATTTTGACAAAGTTGCCAGGAACATATATTGTGGAAAAGATAGTCAGTTCAGTAAATATTGCTGGAAAAACTGGATATCTATATGCATAAGAATGAAACTAGACCCCTGTCTCTTACCATAAACAAAGATCAAATCAAATAGATTAAAGGCTTAAATCTAAGCCTTCAAACTATAAAAATACTACAAGAAAATATCAGGAAAACTCTCCACAACATTGATTTCAGCAAAGGTTTCTTGAGTAATATCCCACAAGCACAGGCAACCAAAACAAACATGGACAAACGGGATCCCGTCAAGTTAAAAAGCTTCTGCACAGCAAAGGAAATAATCAACAAAGTGAAGAAACAACCCACAGAATGGAATATATCTGCAAATAACCCATCTGACAAGAGATTATCAGCCAGAATATAAGTAGCTCAAACAATTCTATAAGAAAAAATCTAATAATTCAATTAAGAATGGGCGAAGTATATGAATAGACATTTCTCAAAAAAAGACATACAAATGGCAAACATGAATATTAAAAGGTGCCCAACATCATTGATCATTAGAGAAATGCAGATCAATACTACAATTAGATATCATCTCACCCCACTTAAAATGATATATCCAAAAGATAGGCAATACCAAATTCTAGCAAGAATGTAGAGAAAAGAGAACCCTCTACACTTTTGATGGGAATGTAAATTAGTACAACTACTATGGAGAACAGTTTGGAGGTTCCTCAAAAAAACTAAAAATAGAGCTGGCATATGATTGAGCAATTCCAGCACTGGGTATATACCCCAAAGAAAGGAAATCAGTATATCGAAGACATATCTGCACTTCTATGTCTGTTGCAGCACTGTTCACAATAGCCAAAATTTGAAAGCAACCTAAATGTTCATCAAACAGATGAATGGATAGAGAAAATGTGATACTTATACATAATACAGTACAATTCAGCCATAAAAAAAGAATGAGATTCTGTTATCTGCAACAACACGAATGAAACTGGAGGTCATTATGTTAATGGAAATAAGCCAGGCACAGAAAGACAAACATCACATATTCTCACTTATTTGTGGGATCTAAAAATCAAAACAGTTGAACTTGTGGACATAGAGAGCAGAAGGATGCTTATCAGAGGCTAGGGAGGGTAGTGGGATAGTTGGTATGGGGTGGGGATAGTTAATGGGTACAAAAAAAAATAGTAAGAAAGAATAAGACCTAGTGTTTAACAGCACAACAGGGTGACTATTGTCAATAATAATTTAATTGTACACTTAAAAAGAATTCATATAATTGGATTGTTTTTAACATGAAGGTTAAATACTTGAGGGGATGCATACTTCATTTTACATGATGTAATTATTACACATTTCATGCCTGTATCAAAACATCTCATGTACCCCATAAATATATACACCAAGTGCCCATAAATTTAAAATATATGTTTAAAAACTTTGTTACTACTCTAAAAAAGTAAACAAAACAAAAGTAAAAAATTTCTTGCTTCATGAAATTTACAACCTGAGGAGTGTTTGTGTATAATAAATAAATAAAAATATGTTGTCAATTAGTGCAAAATGGTATAACAAAGCAGTGCAATGTAATAGAATCCTTCACTAATTCCTCATTACTTTAGAAAGGAATGGGGCAGTCAGGGAAGGACATTAAGGTGATGACATTTGAGAAGAGACTTGAAAGGAGTGGATCATAAGAAAATATGGTGGAAAATCATTTCAGGCAGAATGAAGGCAGTTGCATAGTTCTTGAAGCAAGAACATGTTTGGGAACTGTAAGAAGAGCAAGAAGGTCAAAGTGTCACAGACACAGTGATGGTGGGGATAGCAGTTAGAGACATAGTTGAGTCAAATCATGTAGGATTTGGCAGGGTGCAGTGGCTCAATCCCAGCAATTTGGGAGGCTGAGGCAGGTGGATCACTTGAGGCCAGGAGTTCAAGACTGGCTTGGCCTACGTGGTGAAACTCTGTCTATTAAAAATACAAATATTAGCTGGGTTTTGTGGCACATTCCTGTAATCCAAATTCCTTGGGAGGCTGAGGCATGAGAATCACTTGAGCCTGGGAGATAGAGGCTGCAGTGAGCCAAGACTATGCAACTGCACTCCAGCCTGGGCAAGAGAGCGAGACTCAATCTCCAAAAAAAATAAAAGAAAAATACGTAGGAAATTGTAGGTTGTGACCTTTCTATGGTAAGGACTTTGAAATTTATTTCAAGGGGGATTGGAAGCCATTTGAGGGTTTTGGAGGGAAGAATGATGTGAGGTAATCTACATTCACAATTAATTTGGCTGCTCTGTGGAAAATAGACTGTAGGGATCCAGAGCTGAAGCAGGAAGATGAGTTAGAGGGGTATTATATTAGTCTTATTGAACAATAGTGGTGGCATTTATTTTTCTATATAGTCATTTGTGTTTTTTACTGTACGTTGTTTAAAGGCAGACCTTGATTTATTCACTTTTTTTGTCAATATGCAGGAAATGCCTTGCACAATAAACAAATGTCTGTTTGATAAACACTTATAGAGGGAAGGGATGAATAAATGGATAATGAGTTTTAATATTCTTGAATCTAGTAAATAGAAACTCACATGGGAAAGCATATCTCTTCCCAAACAATATAATTTTTTAAATTTTTTTAAAAAGAAGATTTCATTATTTTTTCTGGTGAAGGCACACACATGTTTTTCTATTTAAAAACTGAAAATGTTGGAATCTACTCATGTACCAGCACTAAATGAATGTGCAACCACGGAGGAGACTTCTGCAAAAAGTGATCAGTTGTTTTTAAGGTTTATAGGAAACAGGAAAGGAAGAGTGGCTCATATTTATGAGAAGTAGACGATGTCTTTAAAGAGGATAGAAGTAATTATCCCTGCATTCTCTCTCCCTTCCTTCTTTCTTAGCAGGTGGCACTGTGTTCTCTTGGGCTTACAGAAACTCAAGGTCATAGAGCAGATGGTTTATTATTGGGGTAGAGTAAAACAAAATAAATCTTTCATCTAAAATCAGTTTTATTTGGAAATAAAATTTTCACTTTCACAGATAAACTTAAAGTTGGCACAAAAATGAGAACATGTTGAATTTGAATCAATTGCTCTGATTCCTTATGTTTTCTGTTAAGTGATAATCTAATGCTCTTCTGCTGTCATTGACAAAATAACAATAATAAACTTTAATCTTAAATACAAGTATTAATTATATAAGAAACATTTGCAACAAGATCGTATTTGGAACTTCAATTAACCCCAATTCAGGCCCTACTACAAGAAATTTAACATTTAAATGATGAATTTCATTCACAAATCAATGCTTTTGGTAGGAAAATAAGGAAAAATGGTCATGTCAATATGTCATTCGACTATACTGTAAAATTACAGAATAGTTGAACCATGCACCTTGCCTATAAAGATAGTAAAGATTTTCTGATGAGCAATTCCAGATGGCTGCAATGTCTTTCAGAAGTTGGGGTGAAAACTATCCAATTGGGGGTTGGGCTTACAGTGAACACTCAGAGTTGTCTGAATGTGTGTCAGACAGTAGGGAAACTTCTGCTTGGACTGTCGTTACCTCTTGTCATCCCATATCAGTTTGATTTTTACAGAGCCTGTGGCATCTGTCTTAATCTTAGGATATTCATTGGCAAGTGGCAATTTAATTTTCAAGTTGTTCAGATAAAATGAGTTGCTCCTTGATTTCTATTTATTTCACATACTGCATATCCAATTTATCAATACATCCTGTCAGCTCCATTTGAAAAGACATATCCAAAGTCTTCCTGCTTCTTACCCACTATTGCCTTCATTATCTTGCTCCTGAATTACTGCAAATACTTCCTGTCTTCCTGCTTCTACCCTAAAGGCCACTCCACAGCCACAGGGATATCTTATATTGAAACATTAAGTCCAACTACACCTCTCCTCTCCTCAAATTCCCACAATGGTTTTTCATGAAAATAAAGACAAAGTCAACAGAATATAAGCCTTATGTAATCTATGTCCTCTCTCTCCAATTATCTTTCTGACTTCATCTCCTATGAAGTCAGATTTTCCCTTTTATTCACTCTGCACCAGGCATACTGGCCTTTTTGCTGTCTCTAGCACAGATATACTCTTGCCTCAGGGCCTTTGCACTTGCTGTTTATTCTTTTTGGAGTGCTTGACTCCAGGCATTTATATAGCTTACTTATTATTTATTTCAGGATTTTATTGCAAAGCAATGTAACCCTCTTCTTAGTGAAGCCACCCTCTCTAAAATTACAATACCATACCACACAAATCTATTTCCTTTCCCTGTATTTTTCTTCCTAAAACTTACTCCAACAAAATAGACTGTATATTTTACATACATATCTTTATTGTCTTTTCCCCTAAGGATTTTGTCTATGTTCACTGCTATATCTCCCCACATCTAGAACAGTCTCTGGCACACACCAAAGAATCAATAAGATTCTACTAAATATTTGTTAATCTATTTATCATTCTAAATTTTCCCTACCTACATACATTTTATTTTATTTCATAATTTAAAATTTTATGGATTAAAGATATGCAGGTTTGTTACATGGGTATATTGCATGACACTGAGGCTTGAGCTCCCAGTGATCCCTTCACCCAGGCAGTAAGCATAATACCTAACGGGTGTTTCTGCAGCCCATGTCCCCTTTCATGCCTCCCCCATCTAGTATCCACAGCATATTTTGTTCCCATATTTACGATCATGTGTACCTAATGTTTAGTTCCCATTTATGAGTGAGAACACGTGGTATTTGGTAATCTGTTCTTTCATTAGTTCACTTAAGGTTATAGCCTCCAGCTCCATCCATGTTGCTGCAAGTCACATGATTATATTATTTTTAATGAATTTATAGTGTTCCATGGTATATATGTACCACATTTTCCTTAACCAATACGCTGTTGATTGGCACCTAGGTTGATTCCAGATCTTTATAACGTGAGTAGTGCAGCAATGAGCATATAAGTGCATGTGTCTTTTTGATATAATGAATTATTTTCTTTTGGGTATATATGGTAATGGGATTGCTGGATTGAATGCTAATTCCATCTTAAGATACTTGAGAAATCTCCAAACTGCTGAACTAGTTTATATTTCTACCAAGAGTATAAGTGTTCCTTTCTCCCCACAGCTTTACCAGCATCTGTTAATTTTTGACTTTTTAACAATCTCCATTCAGACCTTTATGAGATGGTAATCTCTTTATGGTTTCCATTAGTATTTCTCTGATAATTACAGATATTGCATATTTTGTTATGTTTGTTGCCACTTGTATGCTCTCTTTTGAGAAGTGTCTGTTCATGTCATTCACCCAGTTTTTTAAATTAAATGTTTTGTCTTTTGTTTGTTGATTTGTTTAGGTTCCTTGCATATTTTGGGTATTAGACCCTTGTTAGATGCATAGTTTGCAAATATCTCCTCCATTCTTTAGGCTGTTTATTCTATTGGTAATTTATTTTGCTGTGCAGAAGCTCTTTAGCTTAATTAGGTCCTATTTCTCAATTTTCATTTATCTTGAATCGCTTTGGTTTCTTAGTCATAAATTTGCCAAGGCTGATGTGGAGAAGAGTATTTCCTAGGTTTTCTTCTAGGGTTTTTAACAGCTTGAGGTCTTACATCTAAATCTTTAATTCAACTTGAGATAATTATTGTATATGGTGAAAGGCAGGGGTCTAGTTTTCTTCTCCTGCAAAGGCTAGCCAGTTATCCCAGCACCATTTGTTGAATAGGGAGTCTTTTCCTTATTGCTTATTTTTGTCAATTTTGTTGAAGATCAGATGGTTGTAGATGTGTGGGTTCTCTATTCTGTTCCACTGGTTGATATGTCTATTTTTCTACCAGTATCATCCTGTTTTTGTTACTATGGCCTTATATTATAAAGTTGGGCTATGTGATGCTTCCATTTTTGTTCTTTTTGCTTAAAATTACTTTGGTTATTCAGGCTCTCCTTTGATTCCATATGAATTTTAGAATAGATTTTTCTGAGTTTGTGAAAAATGATGTTGGTATTTTGATAAAGATAGCATTGAATCTGTACATTGCTTTTGGCAGTATGGCCCTTTTAACACTGTTGATTCTTCCAATTCATGACTATAAATTTTTTTTGTTTATTTGTGTTATCTCCGATATCTTTTGGCAGTATTTTATAATTTTCCTTGTGTAGATCTTTCTCCTTTTTTCTTAGATGAATTGCTAGGTGATATAGTTTGGCTGTGTCCCCACCCAAATCTCATCTTGAATTTTACTCCCATTATATCCGTGGGTTGTGGGAGGTACCCAGCGGCAGATAATTTGAATCATGGGGGGCGGTTTCCCCCATACTGTTCCCATGGTAGTGAATAAGTCTCACGAGATCTGATGATTTTATCAGTGGTTTTCACTTTTGCATCTTCGTCATTTTCTCTTGCTGCCTCCTTTTAAGAAGTGCCTTTGCCTCCCGTCATGATTCTGCGGCCTCCCTGACCATGCAGAACTGTAACTCCAATTAAACCTCTTTTTCTTCCCAGTCTCAGGTTTGTCTTTACCAGCAGTGTGCAAACAGAGTAATACAGTAAATTGGTACCAGGAGTGGGGTGTTGCTGAAAACATACCCAAAAATGTGAATGCGACTATGGAACTAGGTAACAGGCAGAAGTTGGAACAGTTTGGAGGGCTCAGAAAAAGTCAGAAAAATGTGGGAAAGTTGGGAACTTCTTAGAGATTTTTGAATGGCCTTGACCAAAAGCCTGATAGCAATATGGACAATAAGGTCCAGACTAAGTTGGTTTCAGATGGAGATAAGGAACTTGTTGGGAACTGGAAGGAAAGTGACTCTTGTTATGTTTTGGCAAAGAGATTGGTGGCATTTTGCCCCTGCCCTAGAGGTTTTTGGAACTTTGAACTTGAGAGACATGATTTAGGGTATCTGGCAGAAGAAATTTCCAAGCAGCAAAACATTCAAGAGGTGACTTGGGTGCTGTTAAAGGCATTCAGTTTTATAAAGGAAGCAGAGTATAAAAGTTCATAAAATTTGCAGCCTGACAATGTGATAGAAAAGAAAAACCCATTTTCTGAGGAGAAATTCAAGCCGACTGAAGAAATTTGCATAAGTAATGAGGAGCCGAATGTTAATCCCCAAGGCAATGGGGAAAATTTCTCCAGGGCATGTCAGAGGTCTTCATGGCAGCCCCTCCCATCACAGGCCTGGAGGCCTAGGAGAATATGGTTTCGTGGGTTGGGCCAGGGTCCTTGTGCTGTGTGCAGCCTAGGGACTTGGTGCCCTGCATCCCAGCTGCTCCAGCTGTGGCTGAAAGGGGCCAGTGTAGAGCTAGGGCCATGGTTTCAGAGGCTTCAAGCCCCAAGCCTTGGCAACTTTCATGTGGTGTTGAGCCTGTGAGTGCACAGAAGTCAAGAATTGGGGTTTGGGAACCTCCACTTAGGTTTCAGAAGATGTATGGAAATACCTGGATTTCCAGACAGAAGTTTGCCGTAGGGGTGGGGTGCTCATGGAGGGCCTCTGCCAGGGCAGTGTGGAGGGGAAATGTGGGGTCAGATCTCCACACAGAGTCCCCAGTGGGGCACTGCCTAATGGAGCTGTGAGAAGAGGACCATCGTCCTCCAGATCCCAGAGTAGTAGATCCATCGACAGCTTGCACCGTTCACCTGGAAAAGCCACAGACACTCAATGCCAGACCATTAAAGCAGTTGGGAGGGAAACTGTACCCTGGAAAAGCCACAGGAGTGGAGCTGCCAAAGACTATGGGAACCCACCTCTTGCATCCACATGACCAGGATGTGAGACCTGGAGTCAATGGTGATCATTTTGGAACTTTAAAATTTGACTGCCCCACTAGATTTCAGACTTGCATGGGCCCTGTAACCCCTTTGTCTTGGCCAATTTCTCCCACTTGGAATGGCTGTATTTACCCAATACCTATACCCCCATTGTATCTGGATGTAACAAGCTTGCTTTTGATTTTACAGGATCGTAGGTGGAAGGGACTTGCCTTGTCTCAGATGAGACTTTGGACTGTAGACTTTTGGGTTAATGCTGAAATGAGTTAAGAGTTTAGGGACTGTTGGGAAGGCATGATTGGTTTTGAAATGTGAGGACATGAAATTTGGAGGGGCCAGGGTGGAATGATATGGTTTGGCTGTGTCCTCACCCAAACCTCATCTTGAATTGTACTCCCATATTTCCCACATGTCTTAAGAGGGACACAGTGGGAGATAATTTGAATCATGGGATCAGTTCCCCCTTACTGTTCTTGTGGTAGTGAATATGTCTCACAATATCTGATGGTTTTATCAGAGGTTTCCACTTTTAAATCTTCCTCATTCTCTCTTGCCACCACCATGGAAGAAGTGCCTTTCACCTCCCACCATGATTCTGAGGCCTCCTCAGCCATGAGAAACTGTAAGTCCAATTAAACCCCTTTTTTTCTTGAATCTCAGGTTTGTCTTTATCAGCAGCATGAAAATGGACTAATACACTCAGTATTTTATTTTCTTTATGGCTAATATAAGTGGGATTGTGTTCTTCATTTAGTTCGTAACTAGACCATTCTTGGTATATAGAAATACTCCTGATTTTTTCCATTGGTTTTGTATCCTGAAACTTTACTAAATGTGTTTATCAATTCCAGGAACCTTTTCATGGAGTCTTTGGGGTTTTCTTTGTATAGAAGAATTATATTATTAGCAAAGATAGATAGTTAACTTCTTTTTCTATTTGCCTGTTCTTTTTCTTTCTCTTGCCTAATTGCTCTGGCTAGGACTTCCAGTGCTATGTTGAATAAAAATGGTGAGAGTGTCTTGTTTAGCTTCTCAAGGGAAAAATGCTCCCATCTTTTGCCTATTCAGTATGATGTTGAATATGGGTTTGTTGTGATGGCTTTTATTATTCTGAGGTATAGTCCCTCAATGCCTGGTCTATTGAAGGCTTTTTTCTGCATCTATTGAGATGATCATATGTTTTGTGTTTTTGATTCTTTCTTTTTATGTGGTGAATCACATTTACTGATTTGTGTATGTTAAACCAATCTTGCATCCTAGAAATAAAACCTACTTTATTGGGATAGATTAGCTTTTTGAGGAGCTGCTGGGCTCATTTTTCTGGTATTTTGTTGAGAACTTTTGCATCAATCTTCATTAGGGATATTGGCATGAAGTTTTCTTTTTTCATTATATCTCTGCCTGATTTTCATATTACAATGATGCTGGCTTTGTAGAATGAGTTAGGGAGAAACTCCTCCTCCTTGATTTCTTGGAACAGTTTCAGTAGGATTGGTATCAGTTCTTCTTTGTAGCAATCTGAAAGAGCTTAATTTGGGGCTCTGGCCAGATAGAGCATTTGTAAAAATCTGTGGCCCTGTTGCTTTAGTTATAAAGTGAAAGTAGTTAGATAATCAGAATATGAAAGGTGAAGAATTTAGCACTGGGAAGAAAAAACATAATATCTATACAGAATACTAAACCAAGAGGCCTGTCTTCATAAGCTCTTGAGGTGAAAGTCAAGTGAATGTGAAAGTCAGGAATGTGAATGGCACACTCAGCAAAAATAAGAACTAATGTCCACACCACATCTCTAGTTCTTCTAGATATTAAACAATTGACTCAAGCTCTATGAGTGTCAATTTCTTCATTTAAAGTGAAGGAGTTGAACTAGTTGTCTCCTTAAAGTCTTTTTCTAAGTTCTACTGTCATGAATCCTTGTGGTAAAGTCTTTGGTGTACGATAATAGAATCAACATAAGGAAGTTTCAATATTAAAAGAAAATTTACTACAGTAAATTTTATAACATTTTATATTTTATAACATTTTTAAAATAATAAACTACAACTCTTGAGAAAGGATGCAATGGGGAGTAAGGATCTTGGTATCAACAGTTTGTGGATCTTTCATTAGAGTCCACCATTAAAATGACTCAGCATGCAAGTCCCATCCTCTGCATCCCTCAGTTCACATTCTTGAAGGAAAATATATTAGACCAAGTACAAGTCAACTTTTTACCATAGTCCTCCAATATTGCTAGAGAACCAGGGTAATGTGGTAGAATTATGGTTCTTTTGGACCCACCATTATAGATGGACTGACTATTTACAGAGAAAGAGACCAAGGAAGACTTTTCTAAAGAGACTGCTAAAATTCTATATCCTAGTGTGTCTAAAACAGCAGGATTTTCACCTGAGGACAAGTTCTGATATTTTACAATGGAGATCATTCTAGTCAGATGATACATTTCTAATTTTTAAACCATCAATATTGAGATCAATAATTTTTGCTTGAATTTAAGTGGCAGATTTGCTAATGACATGATAATTAATTGTAGATAAACTTTAAAATACCATCTGTTTAGTCAATAATGATCACAATAACTTTTACAACCTAATTATATAAATCATAAAAATAAGTTTATATGCTTTCTGTATTCCCACATACAAGCCCGACCCTACATTAAATAGAATCCTCTTCAGCTTTATCAATTTCTCATGAACCGAGCAAGATAAAATTTTCTAGACATAACAAATAGATTTTTACTTACTTTAGTGTTTTTACTTATTATGTGAAAATATTTCTTTGTGACTGGTTATCTTAAGATTAATTGTGAGACCAATATTGTGATTCTTCAGTCCCCTTTGCCTCATGATTCTAGAAGTTTAATTGTAGGGCTAGCTTAAAAAATAATTAAAATTTATTTCTAAGTGTGTATATATCCATGCTCACATGTATGAATGCTTATGTGCCTTCTTACCTAAAACTTAGCATAAGTGTAGTAGGTTGCAACTCTTAAGTGTAAGTAGGTTGTAACTGCAAATATAGTAAGTTGCAAATGTCATTTATTTGACATCTTAAAATATTATCTCCTCTTTATTTTAGGATCAGCTTCTTTCCCCCTCATTATACTGAGCTTGCCCAGCTTACATAGTTCTTTGTTGACTTGGAGCAAATCTTAAATTCCCAAAGAGCATTCTTTCCAATCTTCTGCCAAATTAAATTTAATTCGTTAAAACAAAAATATTGTGCAAGGCTATTTTGAGAGGAATGTTTCGACTCTAATTCCCCAGAACCAAAATTTTTGGAGTCTCTGAAGACTAAGTGCTTATTCTCATTTCTAAGTTTCTTTGATTGGTAGTATAGGATATTTTTTCCCAGGTAACTAGTGGAAATTAAATGGTTCATTGCTTTTGGGAAAAATTTTACTCTTTGCTTGATAGGTTAAATTTAAGATACTTTTCTTCCCTTGCTTTACTTCCACTTGACAAGCTTCAGGCAGAATTTAAACCAGGAATCCAATATACCTAAATGTTACAGTAATAAGATCTATATGAGTTTGCCACAAAATCTTTCCTTGAAACTTATACCTCAGTAGTGCCCTCTCTTATCATAATAAGTTTAATAAAAAGTTTAAGTAGGCTGTTCTCAACAAAAGACTTTAAAAAACTAAGGATACATATGTAACAAACCTGCACATTGTGCACATGTACCCTAAAACTTAAAGTATAATAATAACAATAAAAAAAGAAAATCTCCAGAATAAGTTTTGGGGAGATGTGGAATTATAACAGAATGCAAACAAGACCAATGGGCAATCACTGCTTCAAAGAATAGTGAAATGTTAATACACTGTAAGAATGTGTTTACAAATGAATAATAGGTAATTGTTGATAAATGTTGCCATTATAATTAATGTAAAGCCTTTTATTCAAACTTCTGTCTTTCACCTTTCAACATATTTAACATTATAAGAATTCCTCCTGAGAATTACAAAAATAATAATAAGAATGGAAAGGCTTCTAAGAGGCAAAGTGTGAGGCACTAGTTTGAGTCATCTGAGAAAAGAGACTGAAGGGTTGATTTATTTTCAAACTTTTAAAGTACTGTTCTAGAATACCCAGGGCATTCTTTCCTTCATTGTTACAAAGGGCAAACCTAGAGACAATGGGCTAAATTTCCAGTTAAAACCTGAGAACACAGGTCTGAGGGCACAAAGCAGTAGTTCAGAGACCTAAGTTTATATTGATTCACCGGGGAACTTTAAAAAATACCAATTCCCAGAACAATTAAATCAGCTTGAGCATTGTTGTATTTTAAATGTTCTCATGGTGCTGCTAGTATCAAGCTAAGTCTGAAAAATCACTGGTGTGAAGTGAGAAGGTTCTACGACATATACTTCATTGGAGCATATTAAGCCTTGAGTAAAAAAGTTATGAACGTGGAAAATATGCCTACCTTTCTTGAAAGATGCTTCTTTCCAAGCCCTTATCCCTTTGGGAAGCCCTCACATTTTTTTAGATATTTGTGATTTCAGAAGAATAAAAGTGCTATTTGTGTCAAGAATGTAGACATGGAGTTGAGGTAGTGTTTCCTGCTTCCTATAAGGGGTTATTAATTGTAAAACCAAACCTAGCCTCCTAAAATTAACAGAAAAATAAAAATCTTTAGGCTTCTAAGTGGCTCTGACTTTGCCATTACCGTGTTCCTTCAAGTCATTTCATTGGTCCTCTGGCTGGGACCAGAGGACAGTGCCTTGACCCCCACCTCCAGCACTTTGACTGAAATCTGTGTCCTTTCTCTTTGAAAGTGAACTGGAACTCTCAAAAGTAAGAACAGGATAGTAAGAGATAGTTAAAGGAATGTAAGCTCATACATGTCGATAAAATTCAAAGTTCTATTTATGTCTTCGTCACCTTATTTGTGAGACCTGTTCCAATTCACCCGCTGCCTTGAGACATCTATATTCTAGCCCTCCAATACAGGAACAAGGTACAAGCACATGGCTAGTTTTTTTCATTTGCTTTCACTGGATCCATCCCCATGTGACAACTGCATGGTTTTGCCACGCAGGTATTTTTTCCTATTCTGCTTTATATCTCTCTGGGTAAATTTTAGATAAGAAGATTCTGCCCTTTAGTTAATAGAAAAAGAAATAATAGGAGAGGGAGAAGGAAATCTGATTTTTTTTTTTTTGAGACGGAGTCTCGCTCTGTCGCCCAGGCTGGAGTGCAGTGGCGCAATCTCGGCTCACTGCAAGCTCCGCCTCCCGGGTTCACGCCATTCTCCTGCCTCAGCCTCTCCAAGTAGCTGGGACTACAGGCGCCCGCCACCACGCCCGGCTAATTTTTTGTATTTTTAGTAGAGACGGGGTTTCACCGTGGTCTCGATCTCCTGACCTCGTGATCCGCCCGCCTCGGCCTCCCAAAGTGCTGGGATTACAAGCGTGAGCCACCGCGCCCAGCCGGAAATCTGATTTTTTAAATAATTAATACTATGTGTTTTATATGTAGTATAAAACTTTATGTTAAAAAATAAAGAATACTTTATACTTAAAAAAATTTTATTAATGCTATGTGCTTTATATAAAGCATGTCTATATATACTAATCTTCACAACCACCATGACTTTTGAGTATTATTTTCCAAATGATGAGACCACAGCTCAGGTAGGTAAAATAACTCTACTAGGGATGTGCAGATACAAAAACTAGGCTGCGATTCATGATCTTTCCACTTTCTTTCCTTTCTAAGTCCTGTTTCTGGGAAAAATGAGTCACATGTGCCTAGGGTTGCCCAAAGTCCAAGGTATCCCAATCTTATAGTAGTCCATGTGAACGACACCTGACATAATTGTGCAATGCTTTCATAGGCCTGTCTCTCCTCAAGGATTTAGTATAAATGGTCTACTATTCAGGTGAGACACTACATCCCCTCCAAACCAGTTTTAATAGTTATAATACTAACAGTAATTGCAGCGAATATACATTGTGCAATTATTATGAGCTAGACACTTTTCTGAAACATATTTTGTGAATTAACAAATTTAATCTTTACAACATTCTATCAGTTAAGTAATATAATTGCCTTCATTTTACAGATGAGGAAACTGAGACAGAGAATTTGTTAAAGGTCACATAACTGGCAATTTATGGAACAGGAATTTAAACCTAGACAACAACAATTACAATTCAACAAGATAACAATAACATTAGTGCAATAAGAATTATATATGTCAGCCAAAAGCTGTCTCCTCATACTTGTCATCTGCCTAACTGTGAAAGGAATGATCTAGATGATTAGAAGTAAAGACAGAATTATCTTGAAGTTTTAAGAGACAGGCTTGGAAATAAACTTGAGATGTAAGAGAAGTGGACAAGTAAATACTAGAGTACACTAAATATTTTGATATATTTTAACAGGATATGAGAAATGGCAGCTGAGATTATAATTTCTCTTAAGCATAACTTAAACTGAACAGTTGGTTTTGTGTTTAATATGGTAAAGCCAGACTGGACCATTCTTTCCTTCCAATTTTGAAAATGGATATTTAGTTAGAGGACAAATTGTATTCTCAGAGGGTTGAAGAAACCTGCTGGAAGGCTTAAAATATTTTTAAAAATAAGGTAATATTTTCCCAGTATTAGGATTCTACAAATAAAATATTATAAGTAGAGTATTTCCAGGATATTTTGAATAGAAAATACCTATTACTGTTACCCTTTGAATTAATTCTCATCCTGCATATTACTCTTCTCATGGAAACTTGTGTGTGTTTCTGTTTTCTAGTTCACTACATAAATTCTGGGTTTCATTAGTCATTGACATCACTGACACTGTAAACTTTATATATGTCTCAGTATCTACAAATATCCAAGTAGTATCAAGCAATTTTATGAAATTAGAGATAAAAGACAAAGTAGAGAGGAAATATCCTTAAGATAAGTAAATTATCATGATTTGACAGGAAGGGGAGAGGATCATGGGACAAGAAGGAGAAAAAAAAGTTAATTTAAAAAAATTCTATTTCTGTCTCTTATTTGATTTATCTGGCTAGGACTTCCAGTACTATGTTGAATAGAAGTGGTCAGGCAAGGGAAAGAAATAAAAGGCATTCAAATAGGAAAAGTCAAGCTATCTTCCTTTACGAACAATATGATTCTATACCTAGAAAATCCTAAAGACCCTGCCAAAAGGCTCCTAGAACTCATAAATGACCTTGGTAAAGTTTCAGGATACAAAATCAATCAGTATACAAAAATGAATAGCATTTCCATACACAAACAACATCCAGGCCAAGAGTGAAATCAAGAACACAATCCCATTCACAATGGCTACAAAGAAAATGAAATACCTAAGAATACAGTTAACCAACAAGGTGAAAGATCTCCTCAAGAAGAACTAAAAAACTCTGCTGAAAGAAATTAGACAACACAAATAAATGAAAAAAGATTCCATGATCATGGATTGGAAGAATCAATATCATTAAAATGGCCGTACTACCCAAAGTAATTTATAGATTCAATGCTATTCCCATTAAACTACCATTGACATTCTTTACAGAATTAGAAGAAACTATTTTAAAATTCATATAGAACCAAAAGGAGAGCCTGAATATCCAAGACAATCCTAAGCAAAAAGAACAAACCTGGAGGCATCACGCAGCCCAACTTCAAACTACACTACGAAGCTACAGTAACCAAAACAGCATGGTACTGATACAAAGACAGCACATAGACCAATGGAACTGAATAGAAAACTCAGAAATAAAGGCACACACCTACAACCATCTGATCTTTGACAATGCTGATAAAAACAAGCAGTGGGGAAAGGACTCCCTATTCAATAAACGGTGCTAGGATAACTGACTAGCCATGTGCTGAATTTATGCTGGACCCCTGCCTTTCACCATACACAAAATTAACTCAAAACAGATAAAAGGCTTAAATATAAGCCATCAAACTATAAAAATCTTAGAAGACAACCTAGGAAATACTTTTTTCAACATCAGCCTTGGCAAAGAAGTTATGGCTAAGTCCCCAAAAGCAATTGCAGCCAAACCAAAGATAGACAAAGTGGGCTTTACTTTACTAAAGATCTTCTGCATAGCAAAAGAACTTATCAACAGAGTAAACTGACAACCTACAGAATGGAATAAGGTATGTGCAATCCATGCATCTGACAAAGGCTTACTATCCAGAATCTATAGAGAACTTAAAGAAATCGACAAGTAAAAAGCAAATAACCCCACTGAAAATGGACAAAGGACATAAACAGACACATCTTAAAAGAAGACATAAAAGTGGCAACAATCATATGAAAAAATGTTCAACATTACTAACCATCGGAGAACTGCAAATCAAAACCATAATGAGATACCATCTCACACCAGTCAAAATGGCAATTATTACAAAGTCAAAAAACAACAGATACCCATAAGGCTGCAGAGGAAAGGAATGCTTATACACTGCTGGTGAGAATGTAAATTAGTCCAGCCCCTGTGGAAAGCAGTTTGGAGATTTCTTAAAGAACCTAAAACAGAACCACCATTCAAACCAGCAATCCCATTACAGGGTATATACCCAAAGGAAAATAAATCATTCTACCAAAAAGACACATGCACTCATATGCTCATTGCTGCACTATTCATAATAGAATAGACACGGAAATAACAGGTGCCCAAAAACAGTGTATTGGATAAAGAAATTATGGTATATATACACCATGGAATACATTGTAGCCATAAAAATAGTGAAATCAGGTCCTTTGCAGCAACATGATGGAGCAATCCTAAATGAATTAATGAAGCAACGGAAAACCAAATACCATATGTCTCACTTCTAAGTGGCAGCTAAACATTGAGCACACATTGGCATAAATATAGATACGAGAAAAAATAGATATTATGGACTACTGGGACAGAAAGAGGTAGTGGGGGCATCGGTTGAAAAACTACCTATCAGGTACTATGCTCACTACCTGATTGATGAGATCCATACCCCAAACATCAGCAGATGCAATATCTCTATATAATACACCTACATATGTACCCTCTGTATCTAAATGAGTTTAAATTAAAAATAAATAATTCCAAATGATTGTTTTTAGGAATTTTATAATATCTCCTTGCATTAAAATGTTGCAAAAATGATCAACTTATTTTTTTGTTTGTTTTTTTAAGAACTTATTTCCATTTTTTAGAGGCAAGTAAATTGGTGTGAACTATTTACTCATATGACAATTTATTTTTGTTGAAAAAGCAGTGACAATTTAGTTAGTATGAGTCAACAATATCTAAACCATTTTTTTAAATATTCTGCAGATGCAATTAGGATTACTAAAACGATGAGAGAAAAACTTTGCAAGCAATTTAATTGGACAATTGTAGAACATATCCCCTTGCCCACAATTTACCATCACACAAAAATAGCCGGTAGCATAAGAGTAAATCACAGCTGAAAGAGATGCGAGATGCAGGTCCTCCCAGACAAAGAGCACATAGGAAAGCCCAAAGTTAAGTGTGGAGAGAAAAACAAGGACAGGAAATGAAGTTAAATTGTCTAGTGCCTGTAGCTATGACAAATATTACACACAGTCCAACTCCTAGCCAGATGAGCATAAATCCCCATAGTAAAGACCTGTTTATCTCACTTCCTATTACCCAATTCATTGTATCTGGCTTTAAACAAAAAGATTACCAGGTATGTCAAAATCCAAGAAAAAAAAAACACTCTTGAGAAAAAGGCAATCATCAGAACTCATCACCAGACTCATGATATCACATACATGTTGGAATTATATGATAGGAATTTAAAAACAACTATGATTAATATGTTAAGAACTCTAATAGCAAGAGTAAACAGCATGGAAGAACAGATACGTAATGTAAGCAGAGAGATAAAAACTCTAAGGAATAATCAAAGGGAAACTTTAGAATTAAAAACCACAGTAACTGAAATGAAGAATACATTCAGTGAGCTTATCAGTAGACTTGAAATGACTGAAGGAAGAATCAATAAATTTGAAAATAGGTCAATAAAAACTTTTCAAATTATAATGCAAAAAGAAAAAAAAAATTAAACAAACAAATGAGGACCAAACATCAAAGAACTGTGCGACAATATATAAAAGTGTAACATACACTTAATTGAAATACTTAAGACCTTTCCAAAATTAGTGAAAGACACCACATCACAGGTCCAGAAAGTTAAGATAAAGTGAAGCGTAATAAATACCAAACAAATAGATTTTGGCTTGCCATATTTAAACAGCAGGAAACCAAACACACACAAAAAAAAAAATCTAAAAAGAATGCAGAGGGGAAAAACACTAATTTATAGAGGAATGAGAATTACCGTGGACTTCTCATCAGAGACCATGACAGCAAAAAGAGAGTGAAAATGAAGTTTCGAAAACAAAGTAAAATACAACAAAGTAAAATAGAAGACATTTATGCAGCCAAAAAACACATGAAAAAATGCTCATCATCACTGGCCATCAGAGAAATGCAAATCAAAACCACAATGAGATACCATCTCACACCAGTTAGAATGGCCATCATTCAAAAGTCAGGAAACAACAGGTGCTGGAGAGGATGTGGAGAAATAGGAACACTTTGACACTGTTGGTGGGACTGTAAACTGGTTCAACCATTGTGGAAGTCAGTGTGGCGATTCCTCAGGGATCTAGAACTAGAAATACCATTTGACCCAGCCATCCCATTACTGGGTATATACCCAAAGGA
>NW_026652277.1:85995243-86009618 GCF_009828535.3 Hylobates moloch | reverse complement strand
AACACAATACATTTTTAAGTATCTCAACCAACAACAAAAATGGGAGAACACACAAATTATCGATGTTAGAAATAAAAAAGAGATCAACACTCCAACTAAGGAAATACTACTTATTCATGTAACCAAATATCACTAGTTCCCCAAAAAGACTATAGAAATAAAAAATCAAAATAATAAATAAAGCCAGTAAAATAAAATGAAGGTAATAATTTAAAATTGTAGATAGAGAAAATTTTAGGCTTTGTGGGTTATGCAGTCTCTGTTGCAACTCTGCCATTGTATTTCTAAAGCAGCCGCAGACAATACGTAAATGAATAAGCATTGCTGTGTTCCAATAAAACTTTACAAACGCAGGTGGCAGGCCATAGATTGCCCCCCGGCTCTAAAAGAGCCTAAATAACTGCTTGTACTGAAGAAAGAGCTTAGTGGCAAAGCAAATATAAGAATTCTTAGGCTGGATATGGGGGCTCATGCCTCTAATCCAAGCACTTTGGGAGGTTGAGGTGAGAGGATTGCTTGAGCCCAGGAGTTCAAGACCAGCCTATGCAACACAGAGAGACTTCATCGCTACAAATAAAAATTAGCCAGGTGTGGTGGCACATACTTGTGTCCCAGATGCTTGGAAGGCTTGAATGGGATGATTGCCTGAGCCTGGGAGGTCGAGCCTGCAGTGAGCTGAGATCGTACCATGCACTCCAGCCTGGGCTACAGAGGGAGACTCTGTGTCAAAAAAGAAAGAAAAAATTTCTTCATCCCTGAGAGCCTAACATGTCTAAATCTGTTTCTTATATACTCATTGCCATTGTTTTCTGATGTTGGTTAGAACCTTAACTTTGAAATAATTTAACAAACTAGTAACAATACATATATGAAATACATTTTTACTTTAATAAATCATTACAAATAATAGGGAAAAAAATCTTTAAAAACTTGCCTCAATGATATTTTAACCACCAAATGGAAGGGTTCAATAACAAGCAGTCAAAATTAACATAAAAACATAATAAAAGTAATTGAGTCAGTATCTTTAGTCTCTAACACCGTTAGTTTTCATTTCTCAGTTTTGTAATTTAAAAAATGCACATATACACCATGGAATACTATGCAGCCATAGAAAATGATGAGTTCATGTCCTTTGTAGGGACATGGACGAAGCTGGAAACCATCATTCTCAGCAAACTATTGCAAGGACAAAAAACCAAACACCGCATGTTCTCACTCATAGGAGGGAATTGAACAATGAGAACATACGGACACAGGAAGGGGAACATCACACTCCAGGGACTGTTGTGGGGTGGGGGGATAGGGGAGGGATAGCATTAGGAGATATACCTAATGCTAAATGACGAGTTACTGGGTGCAGCACACCCATGGCACATGTATACATATGTAACAACATGGCACATGTATACATATGTAACAAACCTGCACATTGTGCACACGTACCCTAAAACTTAAAGTATAATAATAAAATAAAATAAATGCATTCCTGCTGTTCATGTGTTCATCCATTCATCAAATAATTTTAATGACTACCATGTGCAGTAGTATTGTTGTAAGTGTGATTTGAAAAGTAAATGTGATGGTACACATGAAAAAAAGATAATATAGATGAAATAAAGCAATTTCTTGGAAGACAGAAAGGACCAAAATCCACACAAGGAGAAATAGATGACCTGAATTGCTCTATACAGGAATGAATTCAATATTTTACAAGATTCTCAAAAGAAATTACCAGGCCCAGATATTTTCACTGGTGAATTCTACAAAGTACTTAAGGAAGAAATAATACCAATTTTCCACAATTTTATCCAGAAAATAGAAGCAGAGAAAACACTTTCTAATGTATTCTCTAAAACCAGAATTATCTTAGTATGTAAACTGGCTGAAGACATTACAAAGAAAGAAAACAACAGAACAACCCCCTCATGGACATATATGCAAAAATCTTAAACAAAATATCAACAAATGGAATCTAACAACATGGGAAAACAGTTTATACAAGAAAAAAGTGGAATTCATTAGGGGTATATAAAGCTAGTTCAGCATGTAACAATAATCCACCACATATACAGGCAAAAGAAAAAAACATCAGAGATGATAATATGAATTGATGTTGATAAAGCATTTGATAAAATCCAATATCCATTCATGATAATAACTCTCAATACCGTGAAATAGAGTGGAATTTCTTCAACTTTATTTATTTAAGAAAGGAAATCTACATGTCCTACATCTAACATCATACTCAATGATGAGACTGATGCTTCACCCCTAATATCAGGAAAAAGGCAAAGTAACCTTATCACTCTTGTTAAATATCCTACCAAAAGTCAGAGCTAGTGCAATAAAACAAGAAAAAGATAAAATGTGCACAGATTGGAGGGAAGAAATAAACTTTTTTATTTGCAAATAATATAATTGCCAGAACAAAACTCCCTAAAGAATGTAAATAACAACAGCAACAACAAAATTCACTTCCTGGAACTGATAAGCAAGTATAGCCAAGTCACAAGATACAATATCAATATTAATCTCAATTACTTTCCTTTATAAGAACAATGAATCATTGAAGTTTGAAATTAAAGCTATACTATTTACAATACCACCAAATTAATGGAGTACTTAAGTATAAAATCACATAAAGAATTTGTATGCAGAAACAAAATACTGATAAAAAAAAGTGTCTAAACAAGTAGAGAGATATTTCATGTTCTTAGATTGAAAGACTCAATATTCTTAAAACACAATTTCCTCCCAATTTGATCTATTTATTTGATAATCACAATCACAATCTGAGCAAGCTATTTTATATAAACAAACTAATTCCAAAATTCATATAAAAATGCAAGTGAGGGCCGGGCGCGGTGGCTCACACTTGTAATCCCAGCACTTTGGGAGGCCGAGGTGGGCGGATCACGAGGTCAGGAGATCGAGACCACGGTGAAACCCCGTCTCTACTAAAAATACAAAAAATTAGCCAAGCGTGGTGGCGGGCGCCTGTAGTCCCAGCTACTCGGAGAGGCTGAGGCAGGAGAATGGCGTGAGCCTGGGAGGCGGAGCTTGCAGTGAGCCGAGATTGCGCCACTGCACTCCAGCCTGGGCGACAGAGCGAGACTCTGTCTCAAAAAAAAAAAAAAAAAATGCAAGTGAGCCAACAAAATGCTAAAAAAAAAAAAAACTGCAGGACTCACAGTATACAACTTTAAGGCTAATTATGAAGCCACACTAATCAAGAGAATTTAAAAGGATGGCGGATGTTAAGGGCCAGACTTTCTCACTGTTGGATTGGAAGATTATGGACCAGCAAGGGGATAAGTCTAAAATGATTCATGTGGTATTAGATTAGAGTTGAAAACATCAGTATAAACTCATGTTTAGCTTGTTAGTATATACTTCCTCTGTCAGCTGAAAAGGCTTAGAAGTACTGACACTTCAGTCATAATGAATATAACTAGCACACAAATCTTGGATTCTAATACCACACTCCAGTAAAAGACAGTGGGCTCCATAGAGAAATACTTGATTCTAGGATTGAGTCAGAAGATAAACAAGATGTATTCAGAGCATTTTGTAGTGCTAAAAACAAAACAAATAAACAAACCTTCGATGATGGTACTATCTCAAAGGGATAAAGTAGCTAAACAAAAGAATACCCATGACCAAAGCTAAAACAATTTGAACAACAAAATGGATAAACTTGTATTAAAGAATAATCTAAAATATAAAATAAAATTGTATAAGTCCATACTGACATAAATAAATGATTGAATAAATAAATAAGAGGAATAGATAATTCTCTCATCTAGAAGAATTCCAAATAATTCATATAGCTAATCTCTACTCAAGAAGGTGCAACATAATTCCCCATTCCTTATATATGCGCTGTACATAGTGACTGCCTTCCAAAGTACAGCATGGAAGGTGGGGAGTAACTTTACAATGAAGAAATATGACAATACTACCATAGCTGGGTGTTCAAAGATAACATTGGCAGGGATAAGTCATGTTAATAGCTTGTAGGATTATTGATATGTTGTGATGAGAATGGTGTTTTACTTCTGTGGATTTTGTCCCCCAAAAAATATAATTTCAGTCTAATTATCAAAGGAAAAAAGAAAGAAACTGGCATGGCATGTGAGGAGTCATCACAGTGAAATGTAGTGTGATATACTGATTGGGATCCTTGAATAGAAAAAGGACATTTGGTAAAAACTACAGAAATAAAGTATGAACTTCAGTAATAATAATATAACAATATTGGTCCATTAATTGTGACAAATTAAAACTTGTATTAATGTAAGATGTTAGCAATAGGGAAACCTGTGTGGAGGGTATATAGGAACTCTCTGTACTCTCTTCGTTACTTATCTGTAAATCTAATACTATTCTAAACTTTAACAGTGAACTAAAAAATAAAATAAACATAAAAAAGCTGAGGTGGCATATTATGAAGCCTATAGCTTCTATTTTAAATTTTAACTTTCCATATTGATGTTATTTACTGAGATTTCACTCAAATCTTCAATTTGCAAAAGGCAGGCATTCTACAGCCAAATAAAAGGTAAATGGCATAATTCATAATATTGTACATAAATATTACATGCATGGATTGGGTGTAATCATTTAATTTATCTCTACACCTTTTAAATGCTCAACACATTAAGAGAATAGTTAAATAGCCAGAAACATAGTGACAGCTGTATGAAAAGCAGTATAAAGAGAACTCTATTGTGTGGGAGTCTAAATCTCATTGTAGGTCTCTAAGAAATTGCTTTATAAATCTGGGTGCTCCTGTATTGGGTGCATATATATTTAGGATAGTTAACTCTTCTTGTTGAATTGAGCCCTTTAGCATTACGTAATGTCCTTCTTTGTCTTTTTTGATCTTTGTTGGTTTAAAGTCTGTTTTGTCCAAAACTAGGATCGCAACCCCTGCTCTTTTCTGTTTTCCATTTGCTTGATAAATTTTTCTCCATCCCTTTATTTTGAGCCTATGTGTGTCTTTGCACATGAAATGGGTCTCTTGAATACAACATACTCATGGGTCTTGGCTCTTTACCCAGCTTGCCATTCTCTGTCTTTTAATTGGAGCATTTAGCCCAATTACATTTATGGTTAATATTGTAATATGTGAACTTGATCCTGTCATGATGCTAGCTGGTTATTTTGCAGACTTGTTTATGTAGCTGCTTCATCGTGTCACTGGTCTGGGTACTTCAGTGTGTTTTTGTACTGGCTGGTAACAGTTTTTTCTTTCCATATTTAGTGCTTCCTGCAGGATCTCTTGCAAGGCAGGCCTGGTGGTGGTGAATTCCCTGAGCATTTGCTTGTCTGAAAAGGATCTTATTTCTCCTTCACTTATGAAGCTTAGTTGGGCTGGATATGAAATTTTGGGTTGGAAATTCCCTTCTTTAAGAATGTTGAATTTTGGACCCCAATCTCTTTTAACTTGTAGCATTTCCACTGAGAGATCTGCTGTTAGCCTGATGGGCTTCGTTTTGTAGGTGGTCTGGCCTTTTTCTCTGGCTGCCCTTAACATTTTTGTAATATATCCATTTGACAAATGTCTAATATCCAGAGTCTACAAGAAACTTAAACAAATTTACAAGAAAAAAACAAACAACCCCATTAAGAAGTGGGCAAAGACATGAACAGACACTTCTCAAAAGAAGACATTTATGTGGCCAACAAACATATGAAAAAAAGCCCAACAACACTGATCATTAGAGGAATGCAGATAAAAACCGCAAGAGATACAATCGAAAACCAGTAAGAATGGCAATTATTAAGAAGTCAAGAAACAACAGATGCTGGTGAGGTTGTGCCGAAAAAGGAATGCTTTTACATGGTTGTTGGAAATGTAAATTGGTTCAACCATTGTGGAAGACAGTGAGGCAATTCCTCAAAGATCTAGAAGCAGAAATACCATTTGACCAGCAATCCCATTACTGGGTATATACCCAGAGGAATATAAATCATTCTATTATAAAGACATATGCTCATGTATGTTCATTGCAGTGCTATTCACAATAGCAAAGACATAGAATCAACCCAAATGCCCACCAATGATAAACTGGATAAAGAAAAGATGGTACATATACACTATGGAATTCTATGCAACCATAAAAAGGAACAAGATCAAGTCCTTTGCAGGGTCATGAATGGAGTTGGAAGCCGTTATCTTCAGCAAACTAACGCAGGAACAGAAAACCAAACACCTCATGTTCTCAGTAATAAGTGGGAACTGAATGATGAGAACACATTGACACATGGTGGGGAACAACACACACTGGGGCCTGTCTTGGGACAGGGGAAGGGAGAGCATCAGGAACAATAGCTAATGGATTCTGAGCTTAATACCTAGGTGTTACCTATGTAACAAACTTGCACATCCTGCACATGTACCCCAGAACTTAAAATAAAAGTTGAAGAAAAAAATAGAACTTTATTAATCTACTAAGAGGATACTAGCTGAAATGATTGACTGACTAGTAACTCCTCAGTTCTGAAAGCTAAGAAATAATCACATCAAGAATAAATGAAAAATTATGAGCACCAACTTGACAAATCTAGATATGCCCCAAACAATACTTTGTCATCTCTGACTTCCCAACAAATATAAACACTATTTCTGTACTCTGAAAATTCTGTCAAAAAATGGAATGTCTTATCCTGACAGGGCAGTAGGACTTCTCTTCCTTTGTAGTAGCTTCTCCGTTTCTGTGATGCTGTGATGATTAGATACAATTACAATGACTGATTGAACATCTCTCTCTCTCTCTCTCTCTCTCTCTCTCTCTCCACACCTCCACCCTGCCCTGTTGCCTAGTCTTCTTACTAGAAATGTTCTCATATTTCACTACTGTGTAGAAATAGAGCTGCTTTGTTTTTTATGGGCAAGCCACTTAATGAGAAAATAAAATTCTACAAAAACAAATGCCACTCACAGGGCCACAAATCTACTTCCAAAGAAAAGCTATCATGTGGAACCAAATGGAAAAAGCAGCCCCTGAAGAAGTTTTAAAATGCATAATAGTTTTAATCTCACTTGATAATATTTATA
Organism: Hylobates moloch; assembly: GCF_009828535.3. Classification (NCBI taxonomy): domain Eukaryota; kingdom Metazoa; phylum Chordata; class Mammalia; order Primates; family Hylobatidae; genus Hylobates; species Hylobates moloch. The sequence goes on along the minus strand of NW_026652277.1, from coordinate 86,002,552 downwards.
AAGATAGTATTTATGAAGATAGTATTTATGAAGAATACTGATGAACTTCTTCCACCAAAAAAGTGTCTTTCCTTCAACTGGAATTTGAGGCTGGCTGTACACTTTCCTGCCTTTTCCCTTGAATTAGGTTAGCTTTTAACCATATTTGAATGGAAAAGAAGCATAAAATATCTTTTAAAATTCAATTTAGAAAAATTAATCCTTTCCCCCATGTGAGCTCTGTAAAGGTAGCAGAATGTCCAATCAGGAAGTGAATATACAAGATGACCCTGACTTTCAAGCAAAACCTTATTAAAATGGAAAAGTTACACTCACTTATGATATTATGTTTTTATGATGGGAACCAAATTGCAAATATATGAACTCTGTGCAAACGTAACAGTTTCCCTTTACATGACTTTTACTGAGAATTTTTTATGTGTCCTATTGACCTTAAATATGGTAAGATATATATTTCCATAGATTGAATTCTTTTGAATCAGCTCAAACCAATACTTGGCAGCAATGCATATACAGATTACTCAATTTGGAATTTTTACCTTTTTAAAAATTAGCACTTCTCTTTAAATCACATCTCATTGCACTTGGAAACATCTGTGACAAACAGAGAGGAGGATGAGCTATCAAGGCAGAGTGTGGTATTTTCAAACTGATGAAGCCTGCCTCTTGCAGAGTCTCAGCAAGCAGTGAGGTGGAAATTCACACAGAGAGCTAGATAAGGTGCCTGGCCTATATGCAACAACTAGACTTTCATTCTCTATTTATATTTGAAACGTCTTTTGTTTCTTCAAGATGCATGAAATAAAATTGAGGAGTACATAACAAAAAGTCAAAGGATTTTGATAATGACTTTGGGACTGAATAGAATGGCCTATGAAGAGCCAGAGCAAAAGCATATTTTTGACATCACATTTACATGTAAAACAACATTTTGAAACTAGATTTTTTATTCTCCTTATAAAGTAGATATTGCACATCACGATCTGTCAAAAAAAATAAAACTACCTATCTTATTTTTGGAAGAAATTTTCATCCTAAAGAATCATTTCATCAGTGGTGTTCATTAATGCACAGCTGCTAAGCACCTGTGCATGCATGCATTGGCCCATGAAGATAAGCAACTAGAAAATTTGGTCCCCAGGTTGTAGAGATTCTATGCATATATATATATGCATATATATATATATGCATATCTATATGGAGAGAGATATATTATACATACATATTTTCATATATACATTTTATGTATGTATGTTATATACATTATGCATCTTACCATATAAACCAAAATGAGTAGTGACACTGGTGCATTTAAACTGATCATTATTGCCTAAGTGCTTGCCCTTATGGAAACCAGCTTTGGAGCTTAGAACATTCTTTTTGGAGTATCCTTTCAGAAAGCTGGGAGCCACATCCAAGCTCTGTCATTCATTACCTAGGAAACCAGAGGAAATTCGTGTAACCACTGTCCTTTATCTCCATGTCAACGACCTGAGGGATGTGTACAGCACATGGTAAAAGCTTCATAAATGTTAGTAATTATTATGCTTATATTTCCATAAGCCCAAATGTTCTTTTTTCCCTTTCCCATCTGTTTTTACCCTTTTAGTCCTTCAAGGCTCACCTCAAATACAGAAGGAATAATCACAATAGCAACTAGAAATTTCCCTTACTTCTCCAACTCTATGTTACACAAAACTATTTGTTTGTCACTGCTCTCATGGAACACCTTGTTGGAAACATCATATAGTGGTTATAAATTGGTGAGGAGTTTGGAAAATTTGGAGTAAATCAAGCCCTGGAAAGCTTTTTCATGTGAATAACTCCTAATTTTGATAGATCTGCAGATGAGCGTTGGGAAGAAAAAACTGGGGCATTGGATGCTTTGATAAAGATCCGCAGGAGTACATATAAGACCTCCTTCTCCCAGACTTCCTACAAATCTACTAATGTATTTCATTATATTAGAATACAATGTATTTCACTGTATTAGAATACCACACAATGACTTATCGATTTCCAATTTTTACCTCTTACCACAGAGTCTAACACATTATAAGTATTCAATAGACATATGTTGACTGACAAAATGAAAAATAGCTTTTGTTCTTCTCTCTGTTAAACAGTTCTAACTTAAAGAAAATTGAAGTTATCTATTGTGGACTTCAAATTGGTTGACTAGAAGCATTTCATGCTCACCTCCTCCACTTAAAAGATCCAAAATAGTGTGTAATCATACTTCAAATACATTATCCAAGAGATAACACTGGAATTCAACTGAAAAATGACAGGAAACAACAAAAGCAAGGGAAAAAAAAAAGACAGAGAGCCTGCTTGGCTGGTATGAGCTGGAAGCCAGGAGGAACTGCCCAATGTAGGGAAAGAGTAAGTGAGAGCATCTCCCAGCATCTCACATCCCCAGCATGGAATCATTGAAATCCTGGCAACAGGAGAGCCCCTCAACCCTTTCAAGACCTGAAACTAACATAAGGAGGTGCCAGGAGACAATGAGATGGAACTGCTTTAGGGAGAGAGCTTGCACTTGTTCTCTCACCCTTTCTGAGTCATAGGTGGCTACAGCAAAACACCAGTGATGGCTATTACACCAGATGCAAAGATATCAACATAAGGACACAGGATAAATGCAAAAGCAAGAACATTTGACACCTGCAAAGGAATACAATGATTTTCCAGCAATAGATTTTTAATCAAGCAGAAATTCTCAAAATCTCAGATAAAGAATTCAAAATATTAATTTTAAAGAAACTCAGTGAGATACAAGATAATTCTGAAAAATAATACAAATAAATCAGGAAATCAATTCAGTATATAAATGAGAAATTTTCCAAAGAGAAAGATATTTTTAAAAAGAAACAAATAGGAACTCAGAAACTGAGGAATTCAATGAAAGAAATACAAAATGCATTAGAAAGCTTCAACAATAGACCAGACCAAGCAGAAGAAAGAATCATAGAAAATGAAGACTGGTCTTTTGAAATAATTCAGTCAGACAAAAATAAAGAAAAAACAATAAAAAAGAATGAGCAAAGCCTCCATGATGTTTGGGACAACAAAAAGCCACCAAATATTAAATTCTTTGTATCCCTGAGGGCAAATAGAGAATTAAATAATTAGAAAACCTATTTAATAAAATAATAGATGAATGTTTGCTAGGCCTAGCAAGAGATTTAGACATCCAGAGACAGGAGACTCAGTGATCTTCAAGCAGATACAATGCAGAAGGTCTTCTTCATGGCACATTATAGCTAGACTGTCTAAATTCAAAGAGCAAATCCTAAAAGCAGCAAGAGAAAAGTTTTTAGTCACCTATAAAGGAATCCCCATCAGATTTCACAGCAGAAACTTTACAGGGCAGAAGAAAATCAGATACAACATTCAAAGTACAGAAAGAAAATCATGACAGACAAGAATATTATTCAGCAAAATTATCCTTTATAAATAAACGGGAGATAAAGTATTTCCCAGAGAATCAAATGTTGAGGGAATTTGTTACCACTAAACTGATTCTGCAAGAAATGCTCAAAGGAGTCCTATACCTGGGAGCAAAGGATGACATTTACCATTATGAAAACACAGAAAAGTATCAAACTCCTGGTTAAGCAATCACATGAGGAGGAAAAAAGACTCAAGTGGTGTCACTACAGAAATCCACCAAACCACAATGACAAATACTAAGATAAAAAGAAAGAAACAGAAACTATGTAAAACAGCTAGAAAACAATTAGCAATGTGACAAAAACAAAGCCTTATATATATCAATATTAACCTTAGACAAAATGGATTAAATTCTCTATATAAAAGATATACAAAGGTTTAGTGAATTTAAAAAATTGATCTAACTATCTGCTGCTTACAAGGAGTTCACCTTATCAGAAAAACTTATATAGACTGCTAGCAAAGACATGAAAATATGTTCCATGAAAAGAAACCAAAAGTGAAAAGAAGTAGCTTTATTTATATTTGATGAAACATACTTTAGGTCAAAAATATTTTTAAAAAGACAAAGCATATCCTTTTGCTGAATTGATGCCTTATATGTGCCTCATTATAATGATAAAGGCATCAATCCAGGAAAAGGATAAAACAATTCTAGATATATATGCAGCTAACACTAGAGGAACCAGAATTATAAAACAAATATTACTAGATCAAAAAAGAGAGGTGCACTACAATACAATAATAGCGGGGGACTTCAACACCCCACTCCCAGCATTAAACAGAACATCTAAGCAAAAAATAAACAAAAACACTTTAGATTTAAACTGGACTTTAGACCAAATGGACCTAACTAACATGTACAGAACATTTTTTCAACAGCTACAGAATTCACATTTTTCTAATCAGTGCATGGAACAGTATTCAGGATAGACTATATGTTAGAAGAAGCCTCAACAAATCTAAAAAAAAAAACACATAATATCACATCAACTATCTTTGTAGAGTGCAAAATAAAAGTAGAAATCAATACAAAGAGGAACTTTGGAAACTACAAACACATACAAATTAAACAACATTCTCCTGAATCACTATTGTGGTAATGAAGAAATTAAGATGGAAGTTTTAAAAATTTCTTGAAACGAATGAAAGTGGCAATACAACATGCCAAAACCTGGGAGATACCATAAAACCAGTTTGTAGGAATAAATGCCTACATCAAAAAAGTAGAAAGATAACAATCTAACAACGATCTTGAAGGAACTAGAAAATCAAGAACAAACCAAACTCCAAATAACAGATGAAAAGAAATAATTAAGTACGGAGCAGTATTAAATGAAACAGAATTTTTTAAAAAATGCACAGGGCCAACAAAATGAAAATTGGTTCATTAGAACTTAAGACAAAAAGTTGCAGATTTTGTCAAACATGTGGAGGAAAATAAACTCTTATATACAGTATGTTATTGGTGTGGATATAAATTAGCACAGCCATTATCGAAAACTTGTGATTTCTCTAAAAACTGAGTTACCATTTGATTTAGAAATCCCAGTACTAGGTGTCTACCCAAAGGAAAAGAAATCAGTGTATCAAAGGGATATTTGTATTCACAAGCTTATTGCAGCTTTAATGACAGTAGAAAATATATGAATTCAACCCATGTCCATCAATGGATGAGTGGATAAAAACTATATAGATATTCCATTGTGAAAATAAATATATATGACTTCTATATAATGAAATATATGTATAAATGCATTTATAAATATATATTTATATATTTATGTAAGTACAATACATACTTATAAATATGAATATGTACATATATTATTACATATATGTGTGTATATATATCACTTACATATATATTTCATTATTTTTTATGGTCATGTACTATTGCATTGTGTATGGATTGCAGAAACATGGATAGAGGAAATCATTATGTTAAGTGAAATAAGCTAGGCACCAAAAGACAAATATAACATGTTTTCTCACTTATATGTGGGAGTGAACACATTTGATCATGTAGAGATAAAGAATGGGAAGACAGAGACTGGGAAGTGTGAGTGGGGGATACAGGGAAGGCTTAAGAGAAGTGTGTTAAAGGGTATGAGCATACAGTTAGAAAGAAGGAGCAAATTAAATGTTTTACAGTTGGGTAGGGTGACTACAGTTAACAAAAATGTATTGTACTCAGGCAATGGAAACTCTAAATAACTGACTTGTTTACTATGCACTAGATATGTGTAATAAAACTTCACGTGTACCCTATAATTTTGTACAACTAAAAAAAATCAAAATAAGAAAACAAAATGGATTTGCATGAGGTAGGTAAGTTGTGCTTACCATTTTAGATTTAGGAACTATTATCACCATCAGCCTTACTCAACACTGAAAAGTCTTATTTATCATAAGAAAATATATAGATATGTAAAGATATTGATACAGAAATAATGCTGCACATTGAAACATTCAATTTTGTGATGGCTTGCCTGAAATTTTATGAAAATGTTATCAGAAAATAAAACAGTTTAAGAATGCATACCATCATTTTCAAATTATTAAATTAGCCCAATGATTCAATATATTTTAACCCCGATATCTCCTTTGCAATGTTTTATATGTTTAAAAATTTCCATGAGGATGGCATGTAATATCTACTTGGTAATTTGATAACTGGATTTTCACAGTGTGAAGAAAATACGACAAACTGCTTAATTCCAAGTTGACTCGAAAAACAGGTTTTGGTTTAAATGGTGTCCACTATTTGGTTCAAGAATAACAGTTAAAAGAAAGAGGAGGTGCTGGGCACGGTGGCTCACACCTGTAATCCCAGAATGTTGGGAGGCCGGGGCAGGCAATCACCTGAGGTCAGGAATTCAAGACCAGCCTGACCAACACAGAGAATCCCTGTCTCTACCAACAAAAAAAAAAAAAAAATTAGCTGGGCATGGTGGCACATGCCTGTAATCCCAGCTACTCAGTAGGCTGAGGCAGGAGAATCGCTTGAACCCAGGAGGTGGACGTTGCAGTGAGCTGAGATCATGCCATTGCACTCGAGCCTGGGGAACAAGAGTGAAACTCTGTCTCAAAAAAAAAAAAAAAAAGAAATTTGAAAGATGGCAGGGAGCAGTAAGAAGGGTGAGAAGGAAAAGAAAGTTTGTTTTTTTTTCCATCTACATTGAATCTGTTTGCTTGTGGTGTGTCCAAAACATGAAACAGGTTTTCAGAAAGTGTTCAGATTTAAAATCACTAATGTAACAAGAAGTTGAAACAAAGTGTTTTTAATAATAAAGTAAAACACTAATCTGTATTTTGATCAATTCATACCAAGACAGCCATTATAACAAGATCACTAGCAGTCACATTTTTAATTATTCAAGAGAAACCACATGTTTTGAGATTCAGGAATGTAAAACATGAACTTGTTTTGTTGAATATATTAGAAAGTAAATTTGGCTCAGGCTGAAAATTAAAGCATGTTTCTAAATGTAAGGCACACCAAGAGACTGTTGTCTGGTAGTTTAGTAACTAAATTCCTCATGGAAACACTTTCATCATCTGTACAATTAGGATACTTTCATTTGCAAGTGTTAGAAACCCAACTCCAACTTAAGAAATGGAATTTAATGACTTATGTAATTGAGAAATCCCACAGGTGATGGTGGTTTAAGGCACAGCTGTTATTAGGCACTTAAAGATATTTTTCCCCTTCCTCTCCCTTTATTTCCCTTTCCTTTCTCTCTTTCCTCCTTTTTTCTTTTCTTCTTCCCCTCCTCCCCTCTCCTCCCCTCCCCTCCCCTCCTTTCCCCTCCCATCCCCTCCCCTCCTCTCCCCTCCACTCCTCTCCTCT
>NW_026652277.1:85950273-85990243 GCF_009828535.3 Hylobates moloch | reverse complement strand
TCTCCAGCACCTGTTGTTCCCTGACTTTTTAATGATCACCATTCTAACTGGTGTGAGATGGTATCTCATTGTGGTTTTGATTTGCATTTCTCTGATGGCCAGTGATGATGAGCATTTTTTCATGTGTCTTTTGGCTGCATAAATGCCCTCTTTTGAGAAGTATCTGCTCATATCCTTTGCCCACTTTTTGATGGGGTTGTTTGTTTTTTTCTTGTAAATTTGTTTGAGTTCATTGCAGATTCTGGATATTAGCCCTTTGTCAGATGAGTAGGTTGCGAAAATTTTCTCCCATTCTGTAGGTTGCCTGTTCACCCTGATGGTAGTTTCTTTTCCTGTGCAGAAGCTCTTTAGTTCAATGAGATCCCAATTGTCAATTTTGGCTTTTGTTGCCATTGCTTTTGGTGTTTTAGACATGAAGTCCTTGCCCATGCCTATGTCCTGAATGGTATTACCTAGGTTTTCTTCTAGGGTTTTTATGGTTTTAGGTCTAACATTTAAGTCTTTAATCCATCTTTTATTAATTTTTGTATAAGGTGTAAGGAAAGGATCCAGTTTCAGCTTTCTACATATGGCTAGCCAGTTTTCCCAGCACCATTTATTAAATAGGGAATCCTTTCCCCATTGCTTGTTTTTGTCAGTTTTGTCAAAGATCAGATGGTTGTAGATATGTGGCATTATTTCTGAGGGCCCGGTTCTGTTCCATTGGTCTATATCTCTGTTTTGGTAACAGTACCATGCTGTTTTGGTTATTGTGGCCTTGTAGTATAGTTTGAAGTGAGGTAGCGTGATGCTTCCAACTTTGTTCTTTAGGCTTAGGATTGACTTGGCAATGTGGGCTCTTTTTTGGTTCCATATGAACTTTAAAGTAGTTTTTTCCAATTCTGTGAAGAAAGTCATTGGTAGCTTGATGGGGATGGCATTGAATCTATGAACTACCTTGGGCAGTATGGCCATTTTCACGATATTGATTCTTCCTGCTCATGAGCATGGAATGTTCTTCCGTTTGTTTGTATCCTCTTTTATTTCATTGGGCAGTGGTTTGTAGTTCTCCTTGAAGAGGTCCTTCACGTCCCTTGTAAGCTGGATTCCTACGTATTTTATTCTCTTTGAAGCAATTGTGAATGGGAATTCACTCATGATTTGGCTGTTTGTCTGTTATTGGTATATAAGAATGCTTGTGATTTCTGCACATTGATTTTGTATCCTGAGATTTTCCTGAAGTTGCCTATAAGCTTAAGGAGATTTTGGGCTGAGACGATGGGGTTTTCTTGATATATAATCATGTCATCTGCAAACAGGGACAGTTTGACTTCCTCTTTTCCTAATTGAATACCCTTTATTTCCTTCTCCTGCCTGATTGCCCTGGCCAGAACTTCCAACACTATGTTGAATAGGAGTGGTGAGAGAGGGCATCCCTGTCTTGTGCCAGTTTTCAAAGGGAATGCTTCCAGTTTTTGCCCATTCAGTATGATATTGGCTGTGGGTTTGTCATAAATAGCTCCTACGATTTTGACATACGTCCCATCAATACCTAATTTATTGAGAGTTTTTAGCATGAAGGGCTGTTGAATTTTGTCAAAGGCCTTTTCTGCATCTATTGAGATAATCATATGGTTTTTGTCATTGGTTCTGTTTATATGCTGGATTATGTTTATTGATTTGCATATGTTGAACCAGCCTTGCATCCCAGGGATGAAGCCCACTTGATCATGGTGGAGAAGCTTTTTGATGTGTTGCTGGATTTGGTTTGCCAGTATTTTATTGAGGATTTTTGCATCGATGTTCATCAGGGATATTGGTCTAAAATTCTCTTTTTTGGTTGTGTCTCTGCCCAGCTTTGGTATCAGGATGATGCTGGCCTCACAAAATGAGTTAGGGAGGATTCCCTCTTTTTCTATTGATTGGAATAGTTTCAGAAAGAATGGTACCAGTTCCTCCTTGTACCTCTGGTAGAATTGGGCTTTGAATCCATCTGGTCCTGGACTTTTGTTGGTTGGTAAACTATTAATTATTGCCTCAATTTCAGAGCCTGTTACTGGTCTATTCAGAGATTCAACTTCTTCCTGGTTTAGTCTTGGGAGGGTGTATGTGTAGAGGAATTTATCCATTTCTTCTAGATTTTCTAGTTTATTTGCGTAGAGGTGTTGATAATATTCTCTGATTGTAGTTTGTATTTCTGTGGGATTGGTGGTGATATCCCCTTTATCATTTTTTAATGCATCTATTTGATTCTTCTCTCTTTTCTTCTTTATTAATCTTGCTAGTGGTCTATCAATTTTGTTGATCTTTTTAAAGAAGCAGCTCCTGGATTCATTGATTTTTTGAAGGGTTTTTTGTGTCCCTATTTCCTTCAGTTCTGCTCTGATCTTAGTTATTTCTTGCCTTATGCTAGCTTTTGAATGTGTTTGCTCTTGCTTCTCTAGTTCTTTTAATTGTGGTGTTACGGTGTCAATTTTAGATCTTTCCTGCTTTCTCTTGTGGGCATTTAGTGCTATAAATTTCCCTCTACACACTGCTTTAAATGTGTCTCAGAGATTCTGGTGTGTTGTGTCTGTGTTCTCATTGGTTTCAAAGAACATCTTTATTTCTGCCTTCATTTCGTTATGTATCCAGTAGTCATTTAGGAGCAGGTTGTTCAGTTTCCACGTAGTTGAGCGGTTTTGAGTGAGTTTCTTAATCCTGAGTTCTAGTTTGATTGCACTGTGGTCTGAGAGACAGTTTGTTATAATTTCTGTTCTTTCACATTTGCTGAGGAGCACTTTACTTCCAACTATGTGGTCAATTTTGGAATAGGTGTGGTGTGGTGCTGAAAAGAATGTATATTCTGTTGATTTGGGGTGGAGAGTTCTGTAGATGTCTATTAGGTCCGCTTGGTGCAGAGTTGAGTTCACTTCCTGGATATCCTTGTTAACTTTCTGTCTCGTTGATCTGTCTAATGTTGACAGTGGGGTGTTAAAGTCTCTCATTATTATTGTGTGGGAGTCTACTCTCTTTGTAGGTCTCTAAGGACTTGCTTTCTGAATCTGGGTGCTCCTGTATTGGGTGCATATATATTTAGGATAGTTAGCTCTTCTTGTTGCATTGTTCCCTTTACCATTATGTAATGGCCTTCTTTGTCTCTTTTGATCTTTGTTGGTTTAAAGTCTGTTTTATCAGAGACTAGGATTGCAACCCCTGCCTTTTTTTGTTTTCCATTTGCTTGGTAGATCTTCCTCCATCCCTTTATTTTGAGCCTATGTGTGTCTCTGCACTTGAGATGGGTTTCCTGAATACAGCACACTGATGGGTCTTGACTCTTTATCCAATTTGCCAGTCTGTGTATTTTAATTGGAACATTTAGCCCATTTACATTTAAGGTTAATATTGTTGTGTGTGAATTTGATCCTGTCATTATGATGTTAGCTGGTTATTTTGCTTGTTAGTTGATGCAGTTTCTTCCTAGCCTCGATGGTCTTTACAATTTGGCATGTTTTTGCAGTGGCTGGTACCAGTTGTTCCTTTCCATGTTTAGTGCTTCCTTCAGGAGCTCTTTTAGGGCATGCCTGGTGGTGACAAAATCTCTCAGCATTTGCTTGTCTGTAAAGGATTTTATTTCTCCTTCACTTATGAAGCTTAGTTTGGCTGGATATGAAATTCTGGGTTGAAAATTCTTTTCTTGAAGAATGTTGAAATATTGGCCCCTACTCTCTTCTGGCTTGTAGAGTTTCTGCTGAGAGATCAGCTGTTAGTCTGATGGGCTTCCCTTTGTGGGTAATCCACCCTTTCTCTCTGGCTGCCCTTAACATTTTTTCCTTCATTTCAACTTTGGTGAATCTGACAATTATGTGTCTTGGAGTTGCTCTTCTCAAGGAGTATCTTTGTGGCGTTCTCTGTATTTCCTGAATTTGAAGTTTGGCCTGCCTTGCTAGGTTGGGGAAGTTCTCTTGGATAATATCCTGCAGAGTGCCTTCCAACTTGGTTCCATTCTCCCTGTCACTTTCAGGTACACCAATCAGACATAGAGTTGGTCTTTTCACATAGTCCCATATTTCTTGGAGGCTTTGTTCGTTTCTTTTTATTCTTTATTCTCTAAGCTTCTCTTCTCACTTCATTTCATTCATTTGATCTTCCATCACTGATACCCTTTCTTTCAGTTGATCGAATTGGCTACTGAGGCTTGTGCGTTTGTCATGTAGTTCCGTGCCATGGTTTTCCACTCCATCTGGTCCTTTAAGGACTTCTCTGCATTGGTTAGTCTAGTTAGCCATTCGTCTAATTTTTTTTCAAGGTTTTTAACTTCTTTGCCATGGGTTCGAGCTTCCTCCTTTAGCTCAGAGTAGTTTGATCGTCTGAAGCCTTCTTCTCAAAACTCGTCAAAATCATTCTCTGTCCAGCTTTGTTTCACTGCTGGTGAGGAGTTGTGTTCCTTTGGAGGAGGAGAGGCACTCTGATTTTTAGAGTTTCCAGTTTTTCTGCTCTGTTTTTTCCTCATCTTTGTGGTTTTATCTGCCTTTGGTCTTTGATGATGGTGACGTACAGATGGGGTTTTGGTGTGGATGTCCTTTCTGTTTGTTAGTTTTCCTTCTAACAGTGAGGACCCTCAGCTGCAGGTCTGTTGGAGTTTGCTGGAGGTCCACTCCAGACCCTGTTTGCTGGGGTATCAGCAGCGGAGGCTGCAGAACAGTGGATATTGGTGAACAGCAAATGTTGCTGCTTGATCATTCCTCTGGAAGTTTTGTCTCAGAGGAGTACCCGGCCGTGTGAGGTGTCAGTCTGCCCCTACTGGGGGGTGACTCCTATTTAGGGTACTTGGGGATCAGGGACCCACTTGAGGAGGCAGTCTGTCTGTTCTCCAGCTGTGTGCTGGGAGAACCACTACTCTCTTCAAAGCTGTCAGACAGGGACATTTAAGTCTGCAGAGGATTCTGCTGCCTTTTGTTTGTCTATGCCCTGCCCCCAGAGTGGAGTTTACAAAGGCAGGCAGGCAGACCTCCTTGAGCTGCGGTGGGCTCCACCCGGTTCGAACTTCCAGGACACTTTATTTACCTACTCAAGCCTCAGCAATGGCTAGCGCCCCTCCTCCAGCCTTTCTGCCACTTTGCAGTTTGATCTCTAGACTGCTGTGCTAGCAATGAGCGAGGCTCCGTGGGCGTAGGACCCTCCAAGCCAGGCACAGGATATAATCTCCTAGTGTGCCGTTTGCTAAGACCATTGGAAAAGCGCAGTATTAGGGTGGGAGTGACCTGATTTTCCAGTTGCCGTCTGTCACTCCTTTCTTTGACTAGGAAAGGGAATTTCCTGACCCCTTGCACTTCCCAGGTGAGGTGATGCCTCACCCTGCTTCGGCTCATGCTGGTTGCACTGCACCCACTGTTAAAAATATAAAATGCATTTTTAACAAATGCATATTAATTCAGTAAGTGAGGTGTGAGACCAGAAATTCTAAACTTCAAGAAACTCTCAGGTGATTTTATGCTGCTGGTTTGGGAGGCATAGTTTGAAAACCATGGCTGGTTGGTAAAAGGATATGAGATAGCCAAAAGCAACAGAAGAGAGAGAAATTAAACCATCCAAATAGGTTTAGATGAATTTCATAATTATAATTTTAGACACATATACTTGATAAAAATTTAAATTTTGAATTAGAACCGAAGCAGTCCTTCATGATTCCACATATACCAAAGGAAATCTTAAAAAGAGTTACCTAAAGAATGAATAGCATGATTTAAATCTGGGTTTGCACAGAGGACTATGTTATTTATATAAATACAATAGATTATGAAATACCCTATGCTAAACTACATGATAAACTCTACTATGGTTGCAAATATATTTTCATGTTAAAAATATAGCTTTCATTTACATATATTTTTACATATTAATCAATAATATGTATACTATATAGCTCAATTTCTGCTGAAATAATTCCACACCACAGTATACAAATACAGAAAAAAAATTTCTAGGTCACAGCTGGCTATCCTGTTATTTTAAATCAAAGTTCATGAAAGTATTCTTGTACACAATAAAATGTAAATAGCCTACTACCTATGACTGAGAATTAGTAAGCAGAAGGGGTGCCAAGGTCTGGGTCTATGTATGTCAGAGAGGCACCCGTGTGACTATTTTTCCTACATTTTACATCTCCCGGGTTGCTTGCTAGTCAAATGAACCCAGTAAGTAGATGAGCACATGATCAGATACAATGAACTTTTCAGTCATTGTCAAAACGGTCAAAGAACTACAATAAAAAACAAAAAAAACCTATGTTGTAAGTGAAATCTTAAGTCCATGTTATTTTTTTCTGATTTCAAACTACCTGAAAATTCAACTAGTGTTGAAATGCAATTGTTACGGTCTACATTCAGTGTACTACCTTTATAAGAAAGAAATCACAAGCAAATGAATCAATGTAAGGAATTTGTTTTTAGGAATATGTAGAATATGATCTATTAGGGATGGGGATAATTCAACCAATTCAATTAATATTTTGTCTGGATTATTAAACTGATTTGATGCTATATAAATAAACATATTTACATTTCAAGTACGTATTTTGATGTGAGAAATGAATGTATGAAAAAGTGGAGACATGCTTAAAGAAGCATTAATGTTCAGAAAACTTATAGGAAATAATGAACAATTATTTCCTCTGGAGAATGAACCTGGGTGGTGGAGGGCTAGTAGGAAGAATTTATGTTTTTGTGGGTGTTGTTTGCATCTTACTATTAGTGTACATTAATTTATTTGAAATTTTAATGAACTCTAGTACCTTGTCTATCAATTAATTTAATCAGTATTTTTAAGAGCTAACATTATGAAGAAGAAACTGTGCAGGAGGAAGAAGTGATGGTGAATGACGCTGACTTGAGCCCCGTCTCATGCAGTTTACAGCATATCTGGGCAAGCAGACATTAGACACATGTATATAAGTTCAATAGCTAGCACAAATGGGAAATATAAGTGTGGCCAGTGGGAGTTATTCTCAAGAGTAAGGTGACATATCTTAGTTTTCAAAAATGGAATTGTGTCTTATGTCATTTTCTTGTGTACATTGCTCTAAATTCTTTTCTAAAATTATTTTTTGATATTTTGCTGTGTTTACAGGAAAGCTCACTTACCTATAATGAGCATATTTATTGAACCTCATTTCTGTTTTCTCAAACTGGTTTATCCTAAAAATTGAATTTCCTTGAATAACCTTGAATCTGAATTACCATATATGAGCAATAATAAGTCACTTTCTAAGACACAACCCCTTAAGTGTTTCAGTCATTTTTACAGTCAGTTCAAGCCTCAGCACCAAAAATTTAATTGTATACTCAGCAAGCAGCCATTGTTACAATGTGCTTAAGAATGCTTACTGTGATGGTTTGTTTTAGGTGTGAACTTGACAGAATTAAGGAACACCTAAAAGCTTGGGAAAGTATTGTTTTGGGTGTGTCTTTAAGGTTGTTTCCAAAGATTAGCATGTGAGTCTAAGAGGACTAGGTGAGGAAGATTTGTCCTCAGTGTGGCTTCTTACTCTTACTTCTTACTTCTTTATTTAGTCACTTATCTTCTCAGCTGTAGAACTGGTAATATGTGCTCATAAAATGTACTGTAAAGGATTATTTGAAGTTCCAGTGGGATCATATTATATAAAGCACTTTCTGGTATCTGACTTCAAATGACAGAAATTGTTACTATTGTACTAGCTTACAAATTCAATGGGTGGGCACCATCCAATCTTCAGGGAGTTCAGAGAAAACAAAAACAGGAAAAGGCTAATGTGTCCATCCCTCTGCTCCAACTGTGTAACATTCTTCCTCTCCTGTTCTTGGATGAAAACTCCAATTTCATGGCCTCTGGACTCCAGGACTTAAAGCAGCAGCCTCCTGAGTTCTCAGGCCTTTGGTCTCAGACTGAGATTTACATCATTCACTTCCCTGATTCTTAGACCTGGGAGCTTGGACTGAGCCATGCTACCAGCATCCCAGGGCCTTCAGCTTGCAGATGGCCATCTCAAGATTTCTCAGTCTCCATAATGACATGAGCCAGTTCCCCTAATAAATTCCCTGTCACCTATCTGTCTGTCTGTCTATCTGTCTATCTATCTACCCATCTATCCATCTATCTATCTATCTTTCTGTCTATCTCCTATTGACTCTCTCTGGAGAATCCTAATACACTCTCTAATAATATCATATACTAGATTAACCATATGTTCTGTTCTGAAACACATTAAAATAAAGTACAAACATGGAGAAAGGGAATGGCCTAGGATAAGACATTCTTCAACATTAATACCAACTCTGTCTCTTATTTACTCAGTTACTTATTTTCTCCACTGTAAAATTGGTAAATACGTGCTGATAATAAGTGCTGCAAAGGATTATTTGAAGATCCGGTGGGATAACATTATATGAAGCACCTTCTGGTAGCTGACTTCAAATGACAGAAACCACTACTATTGTGCTAGATTACATATGGCAATGGCTACCTGAAATCTTTTTTTCAATTCTCTTGTGCATTTGACACTCCTCATGTTTTTGATAGGTTTTATTAAATAACAAAAAGATAGGTGAACAAAATTACTTTCAAAAAATTACTACTACTCTTAGTCCCTACAGCCAATGGTACTGTAATTCATCATAGCCTAAAGTACAGACTCAGAAGAAGCCAGAGTAAACCCATGGTATTCCACCACCACAGTTCCAGTCATCCTTCATCTTGCTAGAATGTCAGCTTGTGTTAGTCTGTTTGCATAACCATAAAGAAATACCTGAGGCTGAGTAACTTATAAAGACAAGAGGATTATTTGGCTCATGGTTCTGCAGGGTGTACAAGAAGCATGGCACCAGCATCTGCTTCTGGTAAGGGCCTCAGGAAGCTATAAGTCATGGCAGAAGGGAGAGGGGGAGCAGGTGTGTCACATGGTGAGGCAGTGAGCAAGACAGGATGGGTGTTATGCTCTTTTAAACAACCAGCCCTCCTGTAAACTCAATAGTGAGAACTTACTCATTACCTCAAGGAAGGGACCAGGCTATTCATGAAGGATCCACTTCCCACTACACCCCACCTCCAACATTGCGAATAAAATTTCGACATGAGATTTGGAGAAGACAAATATTTAAGGTGTATCACAGCTTGATTAAGAAATAGCACAAGACTGGAAGATCTGAGTTTTAGTTTTTATTTGTCCATAGCTTGCATAATCATGGGTAAGAACTTGACTGCCATAACTTCTGGCTTATCCATGTGTAAAATGTAATGGACTTATATAGGCATTAATAACTACATGTTTTGGGGACTAAATTATGTTTTTCTTCTCCATATATACTCAATTCATTTCCTTTTGGTTCTGAATGTGTACATTATCTTATTGTTCTGAGAAAAACCTGCTAATTAGAAAGGATATTTTTTAGTATTGTTATTTTTTAGAGAAGGGTACATTATGTAAACAAGTTTGATGATACATATTTACTTTATAGGCCTCACATCATACTTACAACAGGTAGGGTTACATAAAAGTAGTATTATATATTATAATATCTTGTGCTGATGGCTCCCTAGTGACTACACTGATCTTATCTAGTGTAAGTTCGTGTAACTCTACAGTACTTATAGCAGAATGAATCAGTGTTTCCATGTGGCTACAGAATGTTTTTCAGGCTCATTTATAATATTTAGTAACAATAAAATGAATGCATTATTCATACAGATAGGCCTTTAAATGGACTTGGAGAATAATTTCTAAGAGTGGGGAATGAGGTGGGGAAAATTAGCTGCCCACCAAAAATTTATGACCTCCTTCAGTAGTTGGGAGTTTATTTTTAAGACATGACTGCCCAGTAATGGACTACACTTGCCCATCATTCTTGCATCTCAGTGGGGTCTCATGACTAATTCGTATCTGTAAAACATGGGACAAATTTATATGGGTCACTTTTCTGCCAAGGTGGTTTGAAGTGGGAAAACTTTTATATTTTTTTTCTCTCTTTACCCACTGACTCTCCACCCAGGGCAACTTGCTGTCTCTCTCCACCAGCTGAATAATCATCCAGGAAGATATGTGTTGGCAATGGCACAACCCTCATCATCCTGGTTCCCTAAATGATTATGAAGTAGAACCCTATACTTCAACAGCCAAGAGCATCTGTATAGGACTATACATCAGTGAAAAAACAAACATTCATTGTCTTAGGGTACTGAGTTTCAGTTTTTATTTGCCCGTAGCTTGTATAATCATGGACAAGAACTTGACTGCCCTAGCTTATTTGGGAGCTGGTTTGTTAAAACAGCAAGCATTACCCTACCTAACATAGAAGAGATACATCTGACTCCAGGAGCTAGGAAAGGAAGAGACTATTTCACAAATCAGAGAATGATCTAAGTGTTTAAAGAATATGGGAAACTTGAGCTTTGGCCTTAAAACAGTTAAATCAAGCTGGGTATGGTGGATCATGCCTGTAATTCCAACCATTTGGAAGGTTGATGTGGGAGGATTGCTTGAGCCCAGGAGTTCAAACCCAGCCTGGGCAACGTAGGGAGACCCTGTTTCTATGAAAAACGAAAAATTTAGCCTGATATTTTGGTGCATGCCTGTGGTCCCAGCTACTGGGTAGGTTGAATCACTTGAGTGCAGGAGTTTGAGGCTGCAGTTGGCCATGATTGTGCCACTGCCCTCCAGACTGGGTGGCACTGCGAGACCTTGTCTTAAAAAGTAAATAAATAATAAAACATTATATATCAATTCATACAAGCAAACCCAAAATGAACCAGTTGTCTTGGGTATAAATTTTTAAAAATGAGAGTTACTAAGGAATTTCCCTAAATATGTATTTCCTAAAGCTAAATATATTGATGTATATTAAGCATTAACTTTAAATACTGGTATTACCCTTAAAAATCATAGTGATAATTTGCTGTTAGCAAAATAATACTTTTTTTCTTTTTACTGAAGAGAGAGAGAGAGAAAGAGATAGAGTCTTGCTGTATTGCCCAGGCTGGTCTCAAATTGCTGGGTTCAAGCGATTGGCCCAAGTCAGCCTCCCAAAGTGCTAGGATTACAGGTGTGAGCCACCATGCTTGACCAGTAAAATAATGTTTACATGATCATATAATACATTTGTTCTTATAGCTATAAACCTAAAAAGTGCGCTGGCTGTTAGTAGTATCATTTTCTAAATATCTAGAATTATGCTAAGAAAAGTTTAAGATAAATAACTATTTCACTTTCACTAAAAGGGAGTTAACATTTATTACCTGGTTTCAGAGGAACTACTATCTTTCAATACAATAGCTCTTATAAATAATTATTTTTCTATCACCAAATTATATTTATGCTGTTAACCTATGTTTTATGGGAGAAATATTCATCCCCCAGCACAGAAAGAATGTGGGATACATTGATTCTTCAGAGGAAGACGGGTCTTATTAGTAGGTTCGTTAACCCCAAATGTTCAAAAAGCATGTGATACAGAGTAAGACAGCAAATATACAGTCACACAAGTTTTATGCGTGTGTGGCAGTTTGACCAAATTTTTTCTTGATCTCTTTGTTTTGTCCCTCCACCATTTTCCCATACCACTATTTGACAGGAATAAAAAAAAAAGATGTGTGTCAGTAAGTACATTTTGTTACTTTTTAAATATTGAGAAAGATCAGAAAAGAGACAGAATTTTTTTATCAGAATGCAGAAAAAGAGTCTATGAAGCCTCTGAGATTTTTATCTTCTTTGTAAGCTAACAAGCCAGCCTGTCACGGTTTCATAAATGCCTGCAGAAAACACAAGATGCTTGGGTTAGGAGCAAAGAAGCTTATTAGACATTAACAGTAGCCACATTACCAGCGTTTATCATTCTTCTTCCTCAATCCTAATTTCCACAGAGATATGAAGAGGATAAGACACCACTGGCACATACAATGGACTGCATTACAGGAGAGGAATCCTAAGCTTAGGGAACCTGAATCTTTTCTGATGAATGGCTAGCATGCCCACTTTTTGCTGTGGAGGGTAGCACTGTCTCTATCTCCCAAGGCTATAAGCAAGCTTCTCTTGGTTCTGGACAAAGACACCATTTCTGTCTTCCAAGGATATTTACCATACAGACATCCTTGAAATGAAAATAGTTCAAAATAAAAGAGGACAAACAGGGTCTCACTCACAAGATGTGCAGAAATGCAAAAAGACACATGGGAGCGAAAATTATTTCTCTTTGTCTTTCTTTTGGTGTATGTGTTTGTATGTGCATATTTTATTATATATTATCAATTGTGCATGTATATATTTATATGTAACTACATTTATATTTTAATATATTAGGTATATTTATAATTTATATTTAATATAATATATTAATATATGCTTATATCCTATTTTATATTATTGATTTATGTTCTATATTAAATATACACTTAAGGTAAATATTTGGTTGGTAAATAGCTAATTCATTCAACACAAAAGTAAGTACTCATTAATTCCTATTAAAAATAGTCTCACCGTGCCTTAGTTCTCTCACTTCTCATACTAAGACAATAAGAGTATTCACTAATTGAATTATTATGAAGTTTAAATGAGACAGTGCAGGTAAAGCACAACAAATTGTAGTTGGTTTACATGTCAGTCCAAAACATGTTAGTACATTATTCTATTATTATGCTAATGTTTACATTTTATTATGTAAACTACTTATTTTACTAGACAATTATTAATAGTTCATTTATAATTACTATCACACATGTCTACTTAGATAGATACATATAAATTGCCTTGTTACATATAAAATACTTTTTGCATTACAAATATATTATACCTACAATTCAATTCATCTTCTAAAGAACTTAACTAGAATGCTCTTCTTCAGAATGTAGAAAGGTCTGTTTATTTTATTACTATTAACTGAAGTAAACTAAAGTTGAAGTGTGGAATCAAGTTAAAACAAAAAAAAGATACTAGCATGGGATAATAATTCCCTCCTACTTTGTTGATAGAATACTTTTAATAAACTGAGATCCACCAAGGTATGGAAAAAGAAACAGATGCACGATATGGAAAAGAAATGAAAAGAAAGGACTTTTATTAAAAGCAGTATAATTTTTCCTTCAAAGAGTATTCATATAGAGCCTGTTCAAAGGGAGTAAAATCCATTTCCCTGCAAGAGAATACATCAGAGGATGGATCCTTTTTTATACATACTTGCATTTACCAAGAATTTCCATTCTCATAGGAGGACTAAGTCCTGCTGCCAAACATATGCTGCTATAAGTGGCATTTTGCCAGTTTCTCAGTGGCTTTGATCATCTTTCGTTTCTCAAGGAATGAAAACTTAGTGGGAAAGGGAAGCTCAGGTAATAGTGAAATGGCACTATTAGTACTGTGTGTATAGGGTTGGGGTTGTGGGTGGGAGTTATTTACACATGGAGACAGCAGGACAGTAAAGCCTATAGAATTTATTCTTTCTTTAAAAATTGACATGGGTTTTCCTGGGCAAGACAGCCAAATAGGAACAGCTCCTATCTGCAGCTCCCAGCAAGACCAATGCAGAAAGCGGGTGATTTCTTCATTTCCAACTGAGGTACCTGGTCCATCTCACTGGGACTGGTTAGACAGTGGGTGCAGCCCACAGAGGGCAAGCAGAAGCAGGGTGGGGCTTCACCTCACCTGAGAAGCACAAGGGGTCAGGGAACTCCCTCCCCTAGCCAAGGGAAGCCATGAGGGACCATGCCATGAGGGACGGTGCAATCCAGCCCAGATACTACGCTTTTCCCATGGCCTTTGCAACCCACAGACCAGGAGATTCCCTCAGGTACCTACACCACAAGGGCCCTGGGTTTCAAGCACAAAACTGGGCAGCCATTTGGGCAGACACCGAGCTAGCTGCAGGATTATTTTTTTCGAACCCCAGTGACACCTGGAACACTAGCAAGATAGAACTGTTCACTCCCCTGGAAAGGGGGCTAAAGCCAGGGAGCTAAGTGGTCTTGTTCAGTGGATCCCACCCCCATGGAGCCCAACAAGCTAAGATCCATTGGCTTGAAATTCTCTCTACCAGCACAGCTGTCTGAAGTTGACCTGGGATGCTTGAGCTTGGTGAGGGGAGAGATGTCCACCATTACTGAGACTTGAGTAGGCATTTTTCCCCTCACAGTGTAAACAAAGCTGCCGGAAAGTTCAGACTGGGTGGAGCTCACTGCAGCACCACAAAGCCACTGTAGCCAGACTGCCTCTCTAGATTCCTCCTCTCTGGGCAGGGAATCTTTGAAAGAAAGGCAGCAGCCCCAGTCAGGGGTTTATAGATAAAACTGCCATCTCCCTGGGACAGAGCACCTGGATGAAGGGGCAGCTGTGGGTGCAACTTCAGTAGACTTAAAACATTTCTGCCTGCCAGCTCTGAAGAGAGCAGCAGATCTCCCAGCACAGCACTTGAGCTCTGCTAAAGGACAGACTGCCTCCTCAAGTGGGTCCCTGACCCCCATACCTCCTGACTGGGAGACACCTCCCAGCAGGGGTCAACAGACACCTCATACAGGAGAGCTCCAGGTGGCATCTGGCAGCTGCCCCTCTAGGACAAAGTTTCCAGAGGAAGGAGCAGGCAGCAATCTTTGTTGTTCTGCAGCCTCTGCTGGTAATACCAAGGCAAACAGGGTCTGGAGTGGACCCCCAGCAAACTCCAGCAGACCTGAAGAAGAGAGGCCTGACAGAAGGAAAACTAAAAAACAAAAAAGCAATAGTATCAACATCAACAAAAAGGACGTCCACAGAGAAACCCCATCTGAAGGTCACCAACATCAAAGACCAAAGGTAGATAAATCCATGAAGATGAAGAAAAACCAGTGCAAAAATGCTGAAAATTCCAAAAAACAGAATGCCTCTTCTCCTCTCAAGGATCACAACTCCTCACCAGCAAGGGAACAAAACTAGACAGAGAATGAGTTTGATGGATTGACAGAAGTAGGCTTCAGCAGGTGGGTAATAATAAACTTCTCTGAGCTAAAGGAGCACGTTCTAACCCAATGCAAGGAAGCTAAGAACTTTGAAAAAAGGTTAGAGGAACTGCTAACTAGACCCAATGCAAGGAAGCTAAGAACCTTGAAAAAAGGTTAGAGGAATTGCTAACTATAATAACCATTTTAGAGAAGAACATAAATGACCCGATGGAGCTGAAATATGCAGCACAAGAACTTCGTGAAGCATACACAAGTATCAATAGCCAAACTCATGAAGTGGAAGAAAGGATATCAGAAATTGAAGATCAACTTAATGAAATAAAGCGTGAAGACAAGATTAGAGAAAAAAGAATGAAAAGGAACAAACAAAGCCTCCAAGAAATATCAAACTATGTGAAAAGACCAAACCTACATTTGATTGGTGTACCTGAAAGTCACGGGGAGAATGGAACGAAGTTGGAAAACACACTTCAGGATATTATGCAGGAGAACGTCCTCAAACTAGCAAGACAGGCCAACATTTAAATTCAAGAAATACAGAGAACACCATAAGGGTACTCCTCGAGAAGAGCAACCCTAAGACACACATAATCGTCAGATTCACCAAGGTTAAAATGAAGGAAAAAAATGCTAAGGGCAGCCAGAGAGAAAGGTGGGGTTACCCACAAAGGGAAGCCCATCAGACTAACAGCAGATCTCTCGGCGGAAATTCTACAAACCAGAAGAGGGTAGGGACGAATATTCAACATTCTTAAAGAAAAGAATTTTCAACCCAGAATTTCATATCCAGCTGAACTAAGCTTCATAATTGAAGGAAAAATATGATCCTTTACAAACAAGCAAATGCTGAGGGATTTGGTCAACACCAAGCCTGCCTTAGAAGAGCTCCCGAAGGAAGGACTAATATGGAAAGGAAAAACTGGTACCAGCCACTGCAAAAACAAAACAAAACAAAATGTAAAGACCATTGAAACATTGTGAAATGGTTCTCTTTTCGCCACACCTTCAGCAACACGTATTGTGTCTTGTCTTTTTGATGGTAGCCATTCTAACAGTTGTGAGATGATAATTTATTGAGATTTTGATGTGAATTTTTCTGATGATTAGTGATTAGCACATTTTCGTATACCTATTGGCCATTTTTATGCCTTCTTTGTGAAATGTCTACTCATGTCATTTTCCCATTTTTTAATCAGGTTATTGTTATTAATTATTATTATTTATTGCTATTAAGCTGTATGAGGTTTTTATATATTTTGGATATTAACCCCTTATGAGATATATAGCTCACAAATATTTTCTTCCAATCCATAGGCTGCTTTTTAATTTTGTTAACTGTTTTCATTGCTGTGCAGAAGCTCCTTAGTTTGATGTAGTCTCAATTGTTTATTTTGCTTTTGTTGCCAAGATTTAGTTGTGACCGTCAAAAACTAATTCCTAAGTACAATTTCCAGGAGCTTTTCCTGTATTTTCTTCCTGGGGTTTTGTGGTATTAGGTTTTACATTTAGATTTTTAATCCATTTTGAGTTGAATTTGTGTGTGGTGTAAAATAAATGTATTTATTTGTTCGTTTGCATGTGGATATCTAGCTTTCTTAACACCATCTATTGAAGAAACTATTCTTTCCTCATTGTGTCTTCTTGGTATGCTTGTCAAAAATTAGTTGATTGTATATATTTGGGCTTGTTTCTGGATTCTTTTTAATGACTTTTAGAGTACACATCACAGATTTACTAGTGCATTTTTCTATTACCTTTCAGAAGTATTATTTTTGTTGGAATGAAGTCCTGTGTCTCCCAATTGTTCTACTAACTCATCATTTAAATATATAAAACCTTTTGTAGAATGACACTTATTTGTACAATTGAACACACTGAAATATGCAGAAAAATACAGTTAACTGTTCACTCCCATATTTAATTCATGGCTTAGTCTAAATGGCTCAAGAAAATGATTACTGTTTCATGATACAGGAAAAAGAAAATCCTGTAACAGATATTACCTGTTGGGATTATAGTGTACATCCACATTATTTTAGTCCTTGTAATATGTCATCAGTAGAAAAAAAAACTGTTAGAGGGTACGAAAGGAATGCTGGAAGCAAAGAGTGAGTCTCCCCACCCCCACCCCACCAATTCCTATTCAAAATGCCCACATGAAGCAGCTGGAGATAATATTAAAAATGGCATATCCCAGCCAGGTGTGGTGGCTCACGCCTGTAATCCCAGCACTTTGGGAGGCTGAGGGTGGTGGATCACGAGGTCAAGAGATTGAGACCATCCTGGCCAACATGGTAAAACTCCACCTCTACTAAAAATACAAAAATTAGCTGGGCACAGTGGTGCGTGACTTTAGTCCCAGCTAATCGGGAGGCTGAGGCAGGAGAATCACTTGAACCCGGGAGGCGAAGTTTGCAGTGAGCCGAGATTGCACCACTGTACTCCAGCCTGGCAACAGAGCGAGACTCCATCTCAAAAAAAAAAAAAAAAAGGCATATTCCTATACATAATATAAATTGAAGCAGTGATAAGTTGTCTGTATAGTAATTTATTTTAACATTGTTACTTTGTTGTATAGAAGTAAGGAAATTCCTGACTCATATAATAAGCTGTTTTTTTTTTTCCTGGTCAAGAGAATTTATTCTGAGTTATGTACTTATTGAAACAGATTACCTGTTAGTGATCTTGACAAAAAAGAACATGCATATCCCAACTACCTTTCTCTAACCAGTGGAGGTTACCAATATTTACTAAAAGAAACTACAGCAAGTAGTTATCATAGCCTTGATGCATATGTGTTATTTGATGCCCAAAAGTGACATGAAATGGCAAGTTCTTTTAATAAATATCAGTAATTACCACTGATTAGAGGTAAGTAGGTTTGGGTCACATGTCCCTTTCATCAAGATCACTAACAGATGATGTTTCAATGCAGATATGCAAGTTTATTAAGAAGGGGCTCAGTTACTTAGGTGGCCCAGAGGACTTAAGGAAAATGGTTATAGTCTATAGGACTCATATAATCATATAAAAAGGAGATAATTTATATGACCCAGCAAGGTTTTGGTAATTTTTTCAAATTCATCCCATTTTGCAAAAATATGTTCAAAAAATAAAAATAATTCATTTGAGTTTGAAATTTTCCTTTTGCGAAAGTATAAAATCCAGACATATAAGAAAATGGCATTTACTGTATATCATCTACTAATATCTGAAAGAAATTATTCTGTATCAAGAGATTAATGATTTCCAGTCTTTTTAATACAACTTTAATTGTGTGAAAAGAAATCAACTAAGTTAACAAGGCTTAAGAAATGTTTAAGAGAAATTTGGAATCATAGATCTTTTTGTTAGTGAAGTTGAAAATAATGATTACTCACATAGCCGATAATAAAAAGTTATGCTTTTTTTAAACAGCAACAAAAGTATCAGAAAAGATCAAAGAGAATGCAATTTTTAAAAAGCAAATGTAATGCCTCTCCACTTCATAGTATTTAATTTTGTTTCATATCTATTAAGGGATTACCTCAGCTAACCTCAAACAACCTAGATATATTACACATATTAGGGTAGGTATAAACTATGAGAACACTCCATCGCAAAATCTCAGTGGCTTAAAAAATAGTTTTTAAGCTTTCCCACTTATAAAGTTTACTGTAGATGTTGGGCTTTCCAGGGTGCTGAACTCAATGTGATGGCTCAGCATTTCAGGCAGTTTCAAATTCTAGAGTTTCCAATAACAACATGTGACCTTCACTCTCATTCTTAGGGGTAAGAGCTGAATGGGAGAGTCATGAGGGGATTTTCTCTGCCTCCAGTGGGAAGTAATACTGACTGCTTCAGCTCACATTTTATTGGCCAGAATGTCACATATCACATGTTCCCTTCTCACTGCAAAAAGATGGGAAAGTATGGGGGCTCAGGGGACAGATTAAATGTATGGTAAGCATTACTGTCTTTGAACAGTCATATTATTAAACATTTTTTTAAAGCTAGCTATGATAAAGAGCTTTAAGTTTTTAATATTCTCTTTCCCAAATTTCCCAGATTTCACATGCAAAAAATTCTATAAGGTAGGATAAGATTTTGATTATATGGATTTTTTAAATTTGGTGGAGAAATAGAAACAAAAGAGCTTAATCAGACTTACTGATTTAGGCTCACAAATGTGTTCTAGTCCTTGCTGCCCTCCTCCTTATTAGCTAATTATTCCTCCTGGGTGAGAGAAAACACAAGCATTTCCTTCTAGACCCCCAGAGAAGTAGCAATCTCTCTCTCTCTCCTCTTTCCCTCTTCCCCTCTCTCCCTCTCTCCTTCTTTTCCCCCCTCTCATCTTTATCTCCTTTCTCTCGTCCTTTATTCCTCTGTACTCCCTGTTTTTCTTCTTTTCTCTCCCTCTCCCCCACTCACCACTCTCCCTGCTGTCTTCTCAACTAAAGACTCCATCTTCTCTTAAGAATAACCCATGAAGTGATTTTTTTCATTCCATTGCTCTTGATTTAAAATTTGCTGCTGCCTCTTATTTGGGAAATATAAAAAAAAGGACCCTCAAATTGAAGTGAACATTTTTTACTTTATATTATTAGAAATTCCAGTTGTTTTAGATTTCTCTGTGTTTTATATTCACAGGTCACTGATCTCACAAGAAACACAACTGGTTGAAACCAAATGAGAAAAATATAACAACATTTTATAATAATGATAATAATAAGATAGCCACAGCCCAGTATGAAAGCATGAAACTATTATGTAAAAGTACCTCTGGCATTTTCTGTTTGTTTTCATTTCTAGGGTACAAAATTATCCTTTTAATATCTTGGCACATTAACCTGATTTTGATGTATAATCCATAATTCTGAGAGACTTAATAGTGAAGTAGCAATATTCTCTAAAACAAAATCTGTTTAATGCTAATAAAGTTGTATTTACTTTTGCTGTGACTGGGAATCAACTCTAAATATAAATGTCTTTTTTTCATTAACTATTATAGGTTGATAAATTTTTGTACTTTAATTATGATATTGAAGGGGTATATTATACCCCTGATAGATTTTCAAATACTATATGAAAAGTTCTTTTCTACTATCCATAGATCAGTCTCTATAGTAGATTGACTAGGAACCCAAAAAGTAAATTCACCAGAAATATGTGAACATGACCTTATTTAGGAAAAGGTCTTTGAAGATGTAATTAAATTAAAGTTCTCCAGATGAGATCATCCTGGATTAGAGTAGGCCCTATATCCAATGGCAAGTGTCTTTATAAGAAGAAGAGTGGGTGTGGAGACTAGCACGGAGGAAAACGGCATGAAAAGAGCCTTTCTGTAGGGAGTTGGGTTTTGCTGCCACAAGACAAGAAATGATTGAAGCCTCCGGAAGTTAGAGGAAGCAAGGTACAGTTCTCCTCTGGAGTCTTTGGAGGGAGTGGAGCCCTGCCAACACATTGATTTCTGACTTCTGGCTTCCAGTACTAAGTTAGAGAATAAATTTTTGTTGTTTTAACCCATGAAGTTTATGGTAATTTGTTATGACAATTCTAGGAAAGTAATAGAGCATCTTAATAGTTCTGTACTCCAGGACAAATCTTTGAAGCTGGGTGTGTAAGAAAAGCTGTCCTGTGTTAGAATCACACATTTTGAGTCTTGCTCAGAGTGTAGAAATTAAGTAACACAAGCTCCTAGCTTACCTGCTAGATGATTTTTAAATGTCTTTCTGACATTTATTTTTTTAATTAAAAGTGATGATATTTTTAAAAAATCTCAAACAAGAATCCTTTCATCCTCTTTATTGACCAAATGAGTTCTCTTTGGAAAAACAAATCTTTTTAAAAAAAGGTTCTTTCTCAACAATGGTTCCAAAATGAATGTGATTTATAATTTATAAATGAGAAGATTCAAAAATCCAGCATTGGGCATGGATGTGTGCCAAAACAAACAAACAAACAAACAAACAAAAACAGAGTATTGCCAGTAATCACTCTTTCCTCATGATTTGAGACCCACATGATGGCATGTGATGGGAAATTAAACAAGAAAATTCTGGCCAGGCGTGGTGGCTCACACCTGTAATCCCAGCACTTTGGGAGGCTGAGGCGGGAGGATCAGCTGAGGTCAGGAGTTCGAGACCAGCCTGGCCAACATGGTAAAACCCCGTCTCTACTAAAAATACAAAAATTAGCTGGGCGTGGTGGTGTGCGCCTATAATCTTAGCTACTGGGGAGGCTGAGGTGAGGGAATCACTTGAACCCGGGAGGCAGAGGTCGCAGTGAGCTGAGATTGTGCCACTGCACTCCAGCCTGGGCGACAAGAGCAAAACTCTGTCTCAAAAAAAACAAAAACAAAAACAAAAATAAAACAAGAAAATTATTCACATTTTGGAAATATCATTACATTTTTAAAACATGTTAAAAATATGAGAAGGGATATGCTATGAACTTCAAGTTCCTTTCCCACTTTTTGAAAAAAAAAAAAAGCAACAACAAAAATAGAACCCATACTTAAACGGTTAAGAAAATTGAGAGTCCATGTTTCCAAACTCAGATCAGCTAAGTAGAATGGATTATCAGTGCAGCCTGCGTTCCTCATACCATGATTGTTAGCTCCACTGCAATTTCCTGAAACCCCTGTGGTGGCCCCTAGGGCTCAAATGTAGAGAGCAGCCACCTCCCAAATTTCAGAATGAGGCCAACCAGTATCATTTGCGAGGGCCAAAGTAATCAAAATGAGAGGTCACAGACCTTATATTTACCTATTTTGAATATATATTTATATTAGTAAACTTAATTTCAATTCTCCTCCCATTAGTTTCTCTTCAGCACAGGACTTTGAACTGGAAGGAGCTCCAGTTGGTTAGCGTGGAAGCTTCACTGGGTCCAGACTTGCCAATATCAGCAGATCTTCCTGCAGTCCTTTTCTGCTCTTCTGAGAATTGGAGCCTGCGAAAGCCTGTCCCAGTTTCCACTTCCGTCCTTAGATTGCTAATCTAACTTTCTGGAAGTGGGTCTTACTGACTTTTTTTGTATCTTGCTTTTTCTCTGCATTCTAATAGTCACTAATATCATATGGATCCAGTTTGTCCTCCCTCCATCATATTTTGGGGTCCGTGAGAATTTCTTATGATCTTGTTTTAGAGGAGATGTTTTCCGTGGGCTTTTTGTTTGTTTGCTTATTTGTTTACCTATATAGTTGCTCTATCAATTTTGGAAGGGGAGAAGTCAGAAAGATTAAAAGACTCCACTCAGAATTCTTGTTTATCTGAGTCTCCTTGTTCAACTCATCTGTAAAATATGGGTAATAATAGTATCCATTTTATAGGATTAAGAAAGGAATAAAAAATCCTATTTTATAGGACTAAGAAAGGAATAAAATAACACGAGACATATACTGGCCCAAAATTAGAGCTTGAAATACTTAGCTCTTATTTGTAGCCATTAGATTCAAGCTCTCTCAGAACTTTCTAGATTCTTGTTTATCATGAAGTTTCAAAGAAGCCTTTCTTATGTGTTTTCAGAACACATAGCATATAAGAAGCAGCAAACTAACAGGTGGTAGGAGGTGCCATTACTTACAACTACAATTATATCAGAAAGGTTCTTGACAGCCTGCTATTTGCGAGAAGATACAACTAAAAAGCAATGAAGAACTATATTACTCCCCGGTACAATAATAAACCCATATTTTTCACATAGAGAGTATAGTATTGTTAGCTAATAGCTTAAAAAACATTTAAAGTATTTTAAAATAAAACATCAGAAGTTAACTCCATTAAAAGTTTCAAAAGAAAAAATAACTTACCTATAAAACATTTTATTATAAACAGTTACCTTTCATCCTTTCTTAGATTAAATAAATGGCTGTATTTAACATAATATATAATGGTTAATATATATATAAACCACTTATTTAAATACATATATTAATTTAAAAGCTACAAAAGAAAAGCCCATTAAAATTGTTATTCAATGTTATAGTGAAAGACAAATCATGTACCATTAGTTATGTAAGACATCTATCCCACAATAGTGCAGAAAATTCATTGTAATGTATGATGTAATGTATGATGTTTATTATTCATCTACTCTATCAGCATTATTTTTGGGGAGTGCAAAGCCCATATCAGGTTTCAGCTATGTGCAAAATCGAAGGGTTTGGTGGTAGGACAAAATTATCCCCAAATGAAGAAACTGATACCAAGAGATTTGGTAAAGTCAAATTTGAAAATCTATTTTCATTCCACTCTAACATATGTTGGCACTTTAAGGATCTCTCAGTGGAATATTGGGGCTGTTTGGCTTTGGCTTTTTTTTTAATTTCCCCAGCGAATAAATGACAGAAGGGTAGAGGCTGGAAGCTGAGTCCTGGTTATGATTGGAGAAAGAACATTGGAGGCTTGTATGACACATTAAAATAATCAGTAAAATCTACCTAATACCCAGCTGTCTGTATATATAGGTAGTTTTCAACAATGAAAGTAGCATGTGACCCAATGTCCCCATCTGTACATAGTGACAGGGTCACTTCATAGCAAGGTCTTAAGACTCTCACCACAACATGGGTGTTTAGTGAATTCTTATCATTTTACATTGCCTCGGCATCTATTTTGAATACAAGTTTAAGTTTCTCATACTAGAAGCAAGGTTCAGTCACGCTTAACACAGCTTTCAGTTCTTCACCACACCCCAGTGGCTCAAGCTGATGGCCAGAGACAAGAATTGAGAAACATCTCTCGTGCCCAACAGACCATGCTCCCTGCTTTCCAGCTATTTTCTTTAAATGGACCATTCAGACATTTGCCCATGGACTTGAAGTGACCCACATCTTATTCCCATATATATACTGCTGGTGGCTACTCACTGCCTCTCTCTCTCTGCCTGACCCTCCACTTCTGCCTCGTGTGACCCATAATTTCCTCTCCATTAATTATGCCCTCCTTGCCCAAAATATGTAAGTTAAAATCTTTGGGCCAGGCACGGTGGCTCACACCTGTAATCCCAGCACTTTGGGAGGCCACGGCAGGTGGATCACGAGGTTAAAAGATCAAGACCATCCTGGCCAACATGGTGAAACCCTGTCTCTACTAAAAACAAAATACAAAAATTAGCTGGGCGTGGTGACGCGCACCTGTAGTCCCAGCTACGTGAGAGGCTGAGGCAGGAGAATTGCTTGAACCTAGGAGGTGGAGGTTGCAGTGAGCCGAGATCACACCACTGCACTCTAGTCTGGGCAACAAAGCAAGATTCCGTCTAAAAATTTTAAAAAAAATACAGTAAGTAAAAAAAAATCTTTGCCCTCGTTTCATCCTGTGGTAGCGTGTTGTATCGAATGTTCAACTTCCATCTGAAGAACAATGGGCTGTCCCAGCCCAGGTTTTCCCCGGTGTCCTGGAGAGGACACACATTTGGCTTGCATCACCAGAGAAATGGTCAGGTAGGCATAATGTAGCCATGGGTCATACAAGAGCCACAAGGTCATCTCTCACTGTAAATAAGGTCCCTGTGTGAGGGACCCTGGTTGCAAAACCAGGTAGTAGACCATCGTCCAGCTAAAAGAAGTATCTCATGAAAGGCACACTGTACACACTCATGTCCAACTCACTTTCATTTTTCTTTAGCACAGGGGTGACAGCCTTCCTGGTACTGGATCCCCAATGTAGCTGGGGCTCTCAAAACAGAATTGTACTGGTGAGAAAAGCAGGAAGGCAAAGGGAGCCAAGGGGCTGTTGGATCTAGAAACAATCTTGCTGAAAAAAAAACAGACAAGGAAAACAAGGATAGGCATTGAAATCAAGATTTTGAAATCAGAAATTTTTTGAGACGGAGTCTTGCTCTGTCACCCAGGCTGGAGTGCAGTGGCACAATCTCGGCTCACTGCAAGCTCCGCCTCCCGGGTTCATGCCATTCTCCTGCCTCAGCCTCTCTGAGTAGCTGGGACTACAGGCGCCCGCCACCGCGCCCAGCTAATTTTTTGTATTTTTAGTAGAGACGGGGTTTCACTGTGGTCTCGATCGCCTGACCTCATGATCCGCCCGCCTCGGCCTCCCAAAGTACTGGGATTACAAGCGTGAGCCACCGCGCCCGGCTCCTCCTCCCTCTTTTGAGACACTGCACAACCTCAACTGTTGTCCTAACTTCTTGGACTACTCCTTCTCTACAGTATTTCTATTTTCTTCTCAGCCCCTGATTCTCTTGTTTTCTCTCTGACCTTGCTTTCTCTCTTACAAATGCATCATTCATTATGGTGCTTTCATATAATGTTTTTAAAAGCTAAAACAGTGTATTTAATGCCTTTTTGCTTTTTAATATATTAGCATTCCCATTTTCAGTGAGCTATTTCACAGGAACAACATATTATCATGTCATTTTAATAAGTAAAAAAAGACAACATTGATAAACTTGAATACATTAAACAAAGCACTACTATTTATCAAATGATGCCACAAAAGAGAATGAAAAGATAAACCACAAAGTGGAACTACTATCCATGAAATATTAAAATTCCTACAAATCGGTAAGATGAAAATAGATAATTCATTAGAAAAACAGGAAAATATCTTAACAGGCTCTTCAAAAGGATGATATACTAATGGCCAGTAAACACAAGAAAAGTTATTACACCTCATTAATTATCAGATGTATTAAAATTAAAATGATTTCAAAATATCACTACTCATCTGCCAGATTAGTAAACATTAAAATATTTAATATACCAAATGTTGGTAGGATATGGTGCTATGAGAACTCACAGAGCTTGCATGTGGGAATGTTGGGTTTAGCCACTTCGAAAAGCAGTTTGACTTATCTGATTAAGTTAAATATTTTAATTTCTAATGCCTATTAATTCCACTTCCAGGTATAAAGAGAAAATATTACAAATCTGCATAAGAAGTCATGTCTAAGAGTGTTTATAGCCATATCATGTGTAATAGACACATGGAAACAACCCAACGTCAATCTAAACTAAAATGGATATATAAAACCCAATGTATTCATATAATGGAATTTGCACAAAAATGTCAATGAAAAAAAGTCTGCATACAATAACATTCATGGTTACAACATAAAGTTGAACAAGTCTCAAAAATGCATAGAGTATAATTTCACTTATATAAAATTCACAAACAAAACTAAACTATATTTCCTTGGGATATGTCCAAAGATGGTAAAGCTCTAAGGAGAAGCAAAGAAATGATTCTCACAAAAGTCAAGACTGTGATTACCTCTAGTGGGGAGGAAGGTCATTGTGTTCAAGAGGGGGGCACAGAGGGTGGGATTGGGGGTGAGGGAGTTTCAACTGTGTTGGCCATATTGTTTGTTGATCTAAGTGGTATTGCATGAGTAGATATTTGCTTTATAGTTATTATTTAAATTTTTCACAATTAAAAATAACAAGTAATAGGGGTTGAAAAAGAAATATGGTAATTGGCCTCCAAAGATGACCTTCCAAAGAATCATCACTTGGGTAATTTAGGGAGTCCCCTCCACAAAGGTAGTCTAGACTGCCTTTGACCCACACAATATAGTGAAAGTGATGCTGCTTGACTTCTCATCGATATGACTTTTAATGCTGACTCTGGGAAAAGCGAACTCATGGAAGTAGTCTGACTACTCTGAGGCCTCCATGCCATGAGGACAAACTAGTCAACTGGAGTAGCTGCTGGAGCAGCTGCAACTATTCCAGTCATCCCAAACAAAGATCTAGATATGTGAATAAGGAACTCTAGCCCTGTAATGATCTGATGACAGCTGCATGAGAGACTCTGAGCACTAATCATCCAGCTGAATCCAGCTACCCCCCAAAATACTGTGAGAGATAGTATTAATAAATTCATGTTTTAGGCCATCAAGTTTTGGGGTGGTTTTCTATTCAACAATAGATAACTGGAACAGAGCGGGAGTGGAACAAATAGAAAAAATAAAATAAGAAATTTATAATTAACCAAGAGAAAGAAAAAACAGAATCTAATAAAATTATTTAAATAAATAATAAAAAGTTAGCATTGCTAAGAATAGGGCTCATTTATTTATTTCAACAAACGTCCTCTTTTCTAAGAGCCACACTCATATTTTCAACTATCTGCTAGAGATATCTCCACCTGGGTATCCTGTTGAGTTTTTTAAACCAATAAATTTAAAATGAATATACACCTTCCCTTGAAATTAGACCCTTCTCCTAAATTAATACTTTTGTTAGTTTCAGGCTAAGCTTGACTCATTTTAAATTCATACTCTCACTTAGTTACAGTCCTTTAATAAGATGTAAAATCTTATTCAATCACTCATTTATGAACTCCTTCAATAAATACTCAGTTACTATTAAGTTCCAAGCACTAAATTAGGTTCTGAGCTGTAGCCTCTGTAGAGGTGACCAAACCAGTTATGCTTCCTACCGCCTGCAATATACTTGTAACAGCCCCTCTCATTTTGTTTTGATTATCTCCATTATCTTTCTCAGCTTCATTTCTCCTTGCTTGAAGTAGCAGCCAATTCCTTTAACTAAGAAACAGTTTTTTCTACCCCTTGTTTTCACCGGACTGGCTTAGCCATGCTTCCAGATTGATCCACCCTCATTACTGTATTTCTTGGTAAAAATGATTCACTGATATAATACTAGTCTGCTTCCTCCTCCCAGAACTTTTGTGTAATATTTAATATAGCATTTACATCATCCCTATGTCTTAATTTCTGCTAGTATTCAAGGCATGTCAGAAATATTACCTCTTACATGAAACATTTACTGTGTGTGAGATATCCTTTTGTTCATTTTGAAACCAGTTCATATTGGGGAGGGAGGGGCTTTATATTTTGCCAGGTAGTATAATTATTTAAAATGAATGACTGCCCTTTCCAAGATGTGGATTTAATCATGTTTCTTTGACCTGGAACAGCCTTTTTCTCAGTTGTTTAACTTATTTTACACTAATTCAACAGTCCATTTTCATAGTCTATTTTCAATTTAATCATGTTTACAATGTGTAAATGTGTTTTATGAATGTTAAAGTCCTGTCTCTGCAAGGTAACATACCTACAATTTTAACTGCTATGAAAAGAGAAATGAAACATCAGATGTCTCAGAAATTTCTGTGTGAGTTTATATTAATGATTCTGCAAATTGGTATAAAGATAAAAGCTAATTCAAATAGATTTTTAAAATACTGATTTTTAAAAAGATAAAACTAAAGAATTTGATCCATCCCAATTCATGGATATGCAGAGCAAATACCAGATTTTTAAAATATAAACTTTTTCTTCAAATATTTTCCATCAATCAGTTTAATGAACTACAGATTCAGTTTAATGAACTATTAGCTTAATGAATTGAACTACAGAATTCAATCTCCCGTGTTTTTTTTAACACTAAAAGTTGTTAATATTTTCATGCAAGACTAATCTTTATATTCCAATTTTTTTTGTTTAAAGCCTTGTATATAATGATACCTTAAAAAAAAGAAATTCCCAGATATTTGAAAGATTTTTCAGCCACACATATCATTTCCAATACTGTCGGTTTAACATGAAAAGCTGCACAGATTTTTCATATGAAAGTCTTTTTTACAAAATTTTGGTTTAAACCCTTGTTCACAATGATGCCATAAAAATATAATTGCCAATAATTTAACTGATTTTTTTCTACGACACAAACCTAATAAAATACACCTGAGGAAGTTAGTTGGTGACACAAAGCTCTTTAACTTAAAGAAACCCATAAGGTGTGTTATACCACAGCAAACTTGGGGGAAAGGAATTACTAACATTATTAGAAGGTTCTCTCTTTCCTAAGAATTCTGCATTTAATGCTTCTATAGTTTTGAAGTCAGAGACTGGCAGGACTTATTTTCTGGTCACAACCCTGCTGACCAAAACAGGATCTGGTCCAGACATGATAAAATAAACTGGCAGGAACCAGCAGATGACTAGGAAAGTAATCCCTACCTACCCTCATTGCTTATTAGCATAAGACACTCCCACCAGCACCATGACAGTTTACAGATGCTATGGTAATGGCATGGAAGTTACCGCCCCTTTCCATGGCAATGACCTGGAAGATACCACTGCTTTCCTAGGAAGTTCCAGATAATGCCCCCTCAATTCGTATTAACCTGCCCCTTAATTTGCATGTAATTGAAAGTGAGAATAAGTGGGTATAAGTAGAGTAATCAAGAACCCATACTTTGCCGACTCTGCATGCACTACCAATGAGTTAGTCCTGCTCTGCAAGGAGCAATACCATTCAATAAAAGATTGCTGTCTAACACCACTGGCTTGCCCTTGAATTCTTTCCTGGGTAAAGCCAAGAACCCTCCTGGGCTAAGCTCCAATCTGGAGCTTTGCCTGGCCTGCATCAGTCTGAAGAACAAGGAACAACCTTTTAAAGCACATCTTTACCCTAATTGTTAACCATATTTCTTTGTAAAATATGAGGATTTTGGTGTAATTAAGTGTTCACAGGTGGAAGCCTGACATAGGAGCATAAGCATAGGGCTTATCAGAGAGCGTCTGTACTCGACTATAGACAGTAGGAAACTTGGGGCAGTTTATGTAACTCTGTGAAGCTACCTCAGCTTCCCTATCTGCAAAATGGGAATGATAACTCTTCACTTTCAAGATTCAGATAAGAAATAAAAAAAAAAGTGGGCAAAGAATATAAACAGACCTTTCTCAAAAGAAGACATTTATGCGGCCAACAAACATATGAAAAAAGCTCATCATCACTGGTCTTTAGAGAAATGCAAATCAAAACCACAATGAGATAGCATCTCATGCCAGTTAGAATGGCGATCATTAAAAAGTCAGGAAACAATAGATGCCAGCAAAGATGCAAAGAAATGGGAACGCTTTCACACTGTTGGTGAAAGTGTAAATTAGCTCAACCATTGTGGAAGACAATGTGGTGATTCCTCATGGATCTAGAACCAGAAATACTATTTGACCCAGCAATCCCATTACTGGGTATATACCCAAAGGATTATAAATCATTCTACTATAAAGACACATGCACACGTATGTTTATTGTGGCACTATTTACAATAGCAAAGATCTGGAACCAACCCAAATGCCCATCAATGATAGACTGGATAAAGAAAATGTGGCACATATACACCGTGGAATACTATGCAGCCATAAAAAAGAATGAATTCATGTACTTTGCAGAGACATGGATGAAGCTGACACTGTCATCCTCAGCAAACTAACACAGAAACTAAAAGCCAAACACTGCATGTTCTCACCCATAAGTGGGAGTTGAACAATGAGAACAGATGGACACAGGGAGGGGAACATTACACACTGGTGCCTGTCAGGGGGTGGGGGACAAGGGGAAGGACAGCATTAGGACAAATACCTAATGCATGATGCAGGGCCTAAAAACTAGATGACGGGTTGATAGGTGCAGCAAGCCACCATGTCATATGTGTACCTATGTAACAAACCTGCACATTCAGCACATATATCCCAGAAATTAAAGTAAAATAAAAACTAAAAATAAAAAAAGAATGAAATAAGATAATGTAGTGGGTAGTTGATCTTATGATAGTAGTTGCAATAATAGTAATAGAACAAAAGATTCCTGCTGTACAAAGTGGCAGATGTCATTAATCATAGGAAATTGAACCTACTAGTGGTTAGGAAAGATAATATTCTATGTTATTGTACAGAAACACATTGGGAAACAAAACTCATGTTTCACAAAGCTGTAAGTAACCTGGCATCTGTGAAGGAAATATAACAGAATTGGCACATGTTGACACTAAAAAGTTCAATTTCTTAAAGCCATGCCATTCAATTTATCCTGATGGTCATGACTAAACCTAACCATGTGTCAATATCTCTGGATAGTTCATCACCAGAACTGAACCATCTTCCCTGTTGTACTCTGGCTGCTTAACTAAATAAGAACACGACCAAAGAGTGCATTTACAAAGCACTTGGAGACTTCCAATAGCTGACTCATGTCTTGGGCTTTCCACTCTCAAATATTGACCTGGGTAGCTAAAAAAATATCCCCTCAGATGACTGTGTAAATCGAGTAGGAATGTGAGCGGTAGCTAAAGCTGGAATATTTCTACATGATATTATACATTCTACTAGTCAAATAGCTTCAGTTTTACCTTCATATTGATGAAATGAAGCTACTGACTCCTCAAATACCCGCATTGCTTATAATATTCTGGGCAAGGAATACAATAGGAACTGTAAAGAAGGCAATATGGTAACACTGAAGAGTCACTGTGCCACACAGAGACTGCAGTTCAGACACAGGCCACATGCAGCATATCTGTCTCAGAGCAGCCATTTTTAGGTTATTATTATCCAGACATCTACCAAGAAAGGTTGGCTCTTCCTTGAATTTATGGTGTTGGGAGAGACACGTCATCTAGAGCTTCAGGTTGGAGATTCGTAGGAAAGGTGATTCACTGTGGCATACAGAAAGTGCTAATGGGACTGTAAGATAATTTCCTTATAGTTAAGAAAGTAGAATTCAAAAGGAGGGGAAATGAATTAACATTTACAAGAAGCTTCCTGACTTCTGTTATTTCCATAAATTATAGTAAGGACTGAATTTTGGTGTGTGATAGATTTGCTACATGATAAGATGATGAGTAGGATGTATTCGTGCACGAATGAACACAGTGTCAATGGTAATGACATCTTCATCATAATAATATTTGCTGGTAGTAGTAAATAGTCATGGTCAAATTCAAGGAAAGACAGGCATAACATCTTGTGAGGTTAGAGAGGGAGGGAGAAGTCAGGGAGTATTTCACAGAGGAGGTGAAAATTGACCCACGATTAAAGGAAGCAAAACCACTAAGCTTTTGACAGATCCTTAAATAAATTTTCTAGCCCATTGTTCTTTATATTCTCACCCAGACCTGTGTAAAAGCATGAATTTCCTTTTCGTGTGCTTTTATATCCTTCTCACTTTCTGCCTAGCTTTAAGGCAGCAATTCCTAGTAACACGATTATCTCATGATTAAATTATTGCTACCTCTTTGGAGCTGTTCCTACTTTCAGCACTATTTTCTCAACTAATATTTCTTCCAAATGTATTTTAGTATGCAGTACTTTGATGAATAATAAACCCCTTCTCCATTTCAACTCTGCATATCCCTTAAACATTTCCTCTGATAAACTTCTTGCATCCAGTTGGAAGCTTCTGAAAATGTACTAACACCACTGTTTTCAAGCCTTTCTCTTCTATTAGACTGCAAACACCCAGAGGGCACAGAATTGCCCACAGTAGATGGTGCAGCCACTTTCAAAGAAATGCTGAAATTCTAACTGGAAAGGTTGATGCTTTCTTGCCTTTTCTTTATCCCTTCTAGAAATATTTAAGCTTGAACTACAATTACATGCCTACTTTCAAATACTCTCAGAATCTTTTACCTATATTCTAAATGATGGTTCCACTTCTCTAGATACTCTTCAGAATCTCAAGATACTCTTTTGTTAACTTTCAGCAATTGTATGGAATTTTCCTAAGCTTTTATTCTCATATGTACCAGCTATAGCCTGATTCCACACATTCACAATCACTTTATCTTAAGTCTGAACTTAAATCCAGAAGCTGTAAGTCCAAATACGAATACCTTTTACTAGGTTTGATATATTGGGCAAGACAGTTTGCTTCCTCAAGCCTTAGTCCTTTCCTTGGTTACATTAAATATTAATACTTATCGGGGCCACAGAATTGTCATAAAGATCATGTGAAAAGAGTCTATATAGAGCTAGGCATCCTGTAACGTACTAGAAACATACATACCATTATTATACTGAGATACTGGGTATACCAAAAGATATATATGGCCAGACCATTATGAAAATAAAACTCTGACCCACAACCTCTGCAGCAACCAGCCCAGGAACTATAATGTCTTCAGCTATTGGCCCCCAAACACAATTTAGTCAATAACTGACAGATTCCCTGATTTTTGCAAACCTTCATATGCACATCAAAGGCAGAACCAACTGGAGAAACCCAAATATGGCTCCTAAGCCAATCACATAGGCTGCCCCCCTTCTAGTTAGCCTGCCTCCAGCTTCTCCATGTCAGCAACCTTCAATCTGAGCATTCCTAAAGGGTTTTCTCCCTTTCGGTTTTATTTACTACAAAGCTTTTCAACTCCTCTGTCTGCCTTTGAGTCTCTGCTAAATGTAAGTGATGGCGACTGACTCCTTTGTTAGAGCAAGCTGTGCATAAATTGCCTCTGTTGGTTCTTATTTGAGTGGTCTTCATTTATTTTTATACTTTGGTATATATTTAAATTTACTTCTATAAAATTTGACGGTACTCTCTGTTTTTTCTCAGAGAAATTCATTCATTCATTGGCTTAATGCTGATATTCATTAAGCATCTCCTATGTAATAACACTATGATTGCTCCTCAAGAATTTAAAAGCAGATTAATTTATGTAGAACCAGACGTATGTCCTCGAGAAACCCATGGACTGGCTTGGAAGATAGGATGCAGCACATGGAAAAGTAAATTAAAAAGAAAGTGTGGTCGAGTTGAAAATGACATGTGTAAAGGGGTCAGATCAGTTACACAGGCAATAAACAAGCTAATTCCAAAAAGTGGATATCGCTTATGCTTAGCTGGGGTCTAGGAAAGCTTCAAGCAAAAAACTAGGTTTGAATTCGGACGCGCAGGAAAGTTATACATTTATGGTGGGGGCAGAATGTGAAGACAATCTAGGCAAGAAAATGCCTATTAGGCACATCCAGGGCAGGGATGTGCAAACCCACAAAAGAGAGAAGATAATGAATATAGAAACAGTCTGTTAAGAGCAAAATGAACTGAAGAGAAGTGGTGGAAATTAAGATTCTAAAATTGTCCACAATCTAGAGGTGCTGCTAAATACTTGTGATCAGAGGAGTAATACATGTAGATATAATTTCAAATTTAGAATGACTTTCTTCCAGATTTATGTTAACCTCTCAGTATGTGCTGGAGACACTTCCCTATATTTTGGTCCTGTTTATAATAATTTCTGAGTAAAACTGTCACTTTTAATGTAATTAACTTTAAAACATTTTAAATTATCAATTTCTAAGTACTGAAATTATGGACTCTAGTTACATTTCTTGAAAAAATCTCCTTTTAATACTTGCTTACTTAAAAAGCATGCAGAGAGAAAGTCTTTGGAGAACATAAAGATGTCATGAATATTCATTTTATTATTAAGTCCTCAGTGGATTTTGTTTGAGGGCCCTTAGTGAGCAAAACTTCCATTAAAAATTTTGCCAAGCTGATTATTATAAACTAATGTGCTGTAAAATCCTATGGTGTATAATTGTCACAAACAACCCTAAACACAAACAAAACTAGTATAAAAACCTACAAATGAACTCAGGAAAGTTTCAGTTTATAGTACTTGTTACTTTTCTGAAGTAGAAATGTTCAGCTTTTCAATAATTTGTAAGGCAATCTGTAAGTTAAAATTTACCTTTTTGATAGATACATAATAATGAAAAGACTTTAGACAAAGCAGTCTGAGTCATGAGGCAAAAAGGAAAGGGTGGAAGCATCTTTTGTGGATACTCACGAGCCCACCAACCTCTGAGCACTGGAGTGGTCCTCTTCCTGACCATAATCCCCTTTTCTCATCACAAGTTATCCGTCAACACAGCCAAGTCTGTCTCCCAGCCTTGTTCTATTCAGCTGTATTCTGATGCATTTCATCTTTTAAAACTTTCAAACTTGACTTTTAAAAGTAGTCTTATTATATATTCAAGGTTTGATTTCAGTGGAATATCAAACGTACATATCAAACTGCTCTCCAAATAGTCAATTTCAGGAATGTATAAAAATCACAATGTCTTACTGATGTGGAGAACCTATTTTATTTCCTTTCTCAACCCACTTCCTGCCTGTCTGGGTCTCAAACACATACTAAATATACTTAACTCATTTCATATCACAACTCGGTTTTGAGAGGATGACTTTTTTTCTGTATCTGTTACAAAAACATCAAGAGCTAATCTTTAGTTGACACTACTGACAGCCTTGTTAAAGCTAATATCTATAAAAGTCTGGGTTCACAAGCATTTAGTGACCTGGAGTAGGGGAAGTAATCCCTGCAAAAGAGAAAGTTTTCCCTACAACCACAAGAAGAGTGAATATATAAGGTATCCTGAATCTAGAATAGCCTGGTATCTATTTAGGATCTCAGGGTAAATTATATAAACTTGAAAAGCTACTTCAGACCACCCTATGAAACCCCAATTCTATGAACACTATATGGTTTTTAAAATATTATTTAAACCTCGCTCAAATATTGAGTCTTATCGTACATTCTTTTGGAATATCCATATGCTTGACTGACCAACAGTAAGATTAGTTTTTAATGGATTGTACCACTTCCCTTGAATGATTATGTGAGAATAATTGAAGTAAAAGCAATGATTTTGATGTGCATCTTTTCTAGTAGTTATTAAATATCAATAATCTGAATATCTCTTTTCCATGAGGAGAAATAATGGTTGTCAGGAAAGAAAGAAATACAGAAAAATTATCTTGCATGATTGAAGAAATAAATTAGCTACATGTCACGGATATAATAAAATACTTTGCATTTATAAAATTAATGCTTGTATACTTAACACTCATAGATAAAATGATGGTAAATATATACATTAAAATGTTTTTAAAGGGGAATAAATTTTAAAATATAAATATAGTATTATAAGAGGTTACAAAGTTGAAAACACTGAACTTCATATTCTTTCAGATGTTTTATAATGAAAAGAAGATAAAAGGTATTGCTAATAATAGGTGAAAGTTCAGCAGAGTGAAGTGTCAATCACAGCTTAGTCAGAGAAAAGCTGGAAAGTAAAACGTAGCCAATCATAGGAGGCAAATAGTTCTAGAAAGATAAGGCTTCAGCAATAAGTCATCTAAGGAGAAAAAGATAAGAGGAGCACAAAAAGCAAGCAGAAGCAGGAATATGCACAGATAAAACATTATGTATGTATAGAAAAAAGAGACCATGAAGAACTTTGAAAATGGGAAATGATTTTACTGCAGGTTAGCAGGAATTCAGCAGCTCAGTAAACTGGCCCTATTATTAACAGTTCTCTTCATCACA
Organism: Hylobates moloch; assembly: GCF_009828535.3. Classification (NCBI taxonomy): domain Eukaryota; kingdom Metazoa; phylum Chordata; class Mammalia; order Primates; family Hylobatidae; genus Hylobates; species Hylobates moloch. The sequence continues at coordinate 85,954,253 of NW_026652277.1, read as the reverse complement.
TAGGTTGAAAAAAAAAAAATAGAATCATATAAATTCAGCACTGAGGTGCTGATTGGGAGACCAGAGGAAGTAATATTTGTCTCTACAAAAAAGATGGAAAATATAAGGAACCACAGAATCCCAGATTTGAAAGCATCTAAAGGGCATTAGCTGCTTGAATCTCATCTACAAATTATCTCCCCAAAGCTTGTCTTCTGACCAGTGCTTAAAATATATGGTTTTAAAACTCTGTCACCAACAGGAATGCTCTTCTCTGTGCATGCTCCACTTACTGTAAGTCCCTCTATAATCTGATTAGCCTTCTTGAAATGATATTTTGTTACTGTAGTATAAACCAATTGAGTTTTGTATTGAGCCATATGATAATGTTAAGACTCAATTAGTTCAAGTTAAACACATGATTTTGCTAAGCCATATATACTTGATCCTGTACATAGAGATATGTAAATCATTTTGTTTTTTCCCTAACTTTTGGTCCTTATGTTTACATCTAATGATGTCTTATTTTATTGATTTGTTCTGACTGTCAGAATTTCTTTTAGCTGTCCATTTGGTTGCTAGATTACACATTATGCTCAGTGTGTATGGCTTCCTCATGTCGTTTAATTACTTGGTGTAAGTCACTAATATAAAAATGATCGAAACAAGGCAAAGAACAGAGCGCAAAGCATTACACTATAGACAATATGCAAATTTAGCATCCAAAGATTCCTATGTATATGATCAACTAAAATAAATTTATCCAACTTGTCCTCAATGACTTCCTGATAAACTGCCACATATCATCCTTCTCCACATTTCTCTAAAATATATGATTAGAAAGTCTCTATAAAAGTTAAAAGAGGTGACAAAATGTTCTTAGTGAAGTTATGCAGGGTCCTAATGATCCATGGCCTTTTTTCCCCCTTTTCATGCCCCAGTTTTTTTAACATTTAAAAAATTCATAAAAGTAATACATCATCATCATAAAAGTCATACAACTATGAAAAGTACTTCTTCCATTGTCACCAATGACATCCATAATTCCTTAAAAGTAAACACAGTATTTTGGCATATATATTTTCAAATATATTACATTTTATATTGATATTCAAATGTACAGATAGAAAGCTAGTTATATCCTGTACCTATGGGTACGAATATAGGTAGAAATAATATATAGATATTTTATACCACCATTCTATCATAGGTCTACTATTTATTAACACAGCCACCAATGTATCTATCCTGTTCAGCTACTTGCCTTTTTAATTTAAATACCCCAATTTGTTTTAGTGGATAAATGCAAATTACTTTGAACATTGTATCAGGTGTAGATATTTTCTTATGCCATTCCACATTTATTTGCCACCCTTTTCCATCCTTTTTTGTGTCCTGGGAGGCCAGCTCGCATGGAGTACATCAACAGGCTCCCTTACCATTTGACTTACAACTTGGTTAAGCCAAAATAAGGCACCAGCAACAGATTGGAGAGGGTAGGAGAGTTGTTCTTCCCTCTCTAGAGGATTGTCTTGGGCTGGCTATATCATTTGACCACAGCTCCTAGCTCCAGTGAGGGTAACCCTTTCCTTTTCTGCTCTGGTGACGGCTCTCCCCTTTCCTCTTTAGGTACAGAGGTAGCAGCTGGTTCCTCTATTAGAAGCATCACTTTCCCTATACCTTCCTAACACGTTGCCAACACATGTTCAAATTGTTCCACTTAAATCTTCCTAAAGTTTCATAATTTAAGTGGGCAATCTGTTTCTGGCAAAAATTCTGATCAATATACTTATTGATGATTTTTAAAATTATTTATATGATTTCCCTTCTTCCAAAAATATTCTAGTAAACATCCTTGTACAAATATCTGTGCAAAACTTAGGAGACTATTTCTGTAGAAGCATATTCTGGAAGAGGAATGTATGGGCACCTATCTGAATTTTTTTAGATATTGCCAAATTTGTCATAAAATTTTAAATTTGTATTTACAATAACACCGTGTGAGGGTTGGTGGGATTATAGACGATGTTACCCTGTACCGTATGACATCAATTTAATGACAGATTAAGTAGTTCATTCTAGAATATTTTTCTTGATTTGAGATAAAAAATATCAATCACAGCTTATAGAACCCTCTTAAAATGTTTTAAGAAAAATTGGAAAACTACACACTACACTTTCCCAGCTTCCATTTCCATTCTTTCTTCTCTTCCTATACACTTTTTTTTTCTTTTGACTCCCAAATTCAGTGTTCTTAAGGGTGATTATGGAAACAAATATGCTGACTATCCTTTTTTGTCTATAATCATCTAACCTTGTTTTCCCACATACTGGATTGATCCCTACTTCATAATAAGCCCCACTCTTATGTGGTCTTTTAAATTTTAGCAAATATCTTTTCATTTCATTTAATTACAGCAAACCAAGAAATCTTAGCCTTGGTCTCTCCTTTTCTTAAATCTACATCCTCTCTTTTATATTTGTATTAGTCAGGGTTCTCTAAAGAGACAGAACTAACAGGATATATGGATATATGAAAGGGGGTTTACTAAGGAGAATTGACTCACACAATCACAAGGTGAAGTCCAACAACAGGCCCTCTGCAGGCTGAGGAGCAAGGAAGACAGCATGAGTTCAAAAACTCCAAATGTAGGAAAGCCAACAGTGCAGCCTTCAGTCTATGGCCGAAGGCCTGAGAGTCCCTGGCAAACTACTGGCATAAGTCCAAGAGTCCAAAAGCTGAAGAACCTGGAGTCTGATGTTCAATGGCAGGAAGCACCCAGCATGGGAGAAAGATGAAGGCTGGAAGACTCAGCACGTCAGCCTCTTCTGCCTGCTTCATTCTAGCCGCACTGGCAGCTGATTAGATGGTGCCCACCCAGACTGAGGGTGGGTCAGCCTCATCTAATCCACTGACTCAAATGCTAATCTCCTGTGGCAGCACTTTCACAGATACACTCAGGAACAATACTTTGCATCCTTCAATCCAATCAAGTTGACACACTGTATTAACCATCACAATATCTAACCTTGGTTATGCTTCCATTGGCACTGACCTTTAATTTACTTTCCCTAATTGTTATTTTCATTAAAGTATATACTACATAAAATAAATGCATACATTTTAAATATATAATTCAATGGCTTTTGACTGTATATACATTTGTGTGTGTGTGTGTGTGTGTATTACTGTCACTTCAATAAATATATGCAACATTTCCCTCACCCCAGAAAATTCTCGGGTCCCTATCCAATCGCCCTTCCATGAGAGTAAACATTGTCCTGATCCTGTCACCCCTCCATGAGAGGGAACATTGTTCTGATTTATATCACCATACATTAGTTTGGCCTGTTATAGAACTTCATATAATTGGAATCATACATTATGAACTATTTCATATCTGGCGTCTTTGATACAATGTAAATGTTTTTGAGATTTGTCCATTTCATCCATATTGATCCATGTTGGTATTTCATTCTCTTTGACGTTGAATAGCATTCTGTTGTGTGACAAGGCTGCAAAATTTATCCATTCAGCTCTTGGTGGACATTTGGGTTGTTTCTGGTTTTGGGTATCATATATAAAGCTGCCATAAATATTCATGTTCAAATGTTTGTGTGAATACATGTTTTTACTTCTCATAGATAAATACCTAGGAGTAGAATTGCTGGGTCATGAAGTATATATTTAACATTATAAGAAATGATCAATTTTTTTTGGCTGGGCGCGGTGGCTCAAGCTTGTAATCCCAGCACTTTGGGAGGCAGAGGCGGGCGGATCATGAGGTCAAGAGATCGAGACCCCCGTCTCTACTAAAAATACAAAAAATTAGCCGGGCGTGGTGGCGGGCGCCTGTAGTCCCAGCTACTCGGAGAGGCTGAGGCAGGAGAATGGCGTGAACCCGGGAGGCGGAGCTTGCAGTGAGCCGAGATCGCGCCACTGCACTCCAGCCTGGGGGACAGAGCAAGACTCCCTCTCAAAAAAAAAAAAAAAAAAAAAA
>NW_026652277.1:85888848-85949873 GCF_009828535.3 Hylobates moloch | reverse complement strand
ATTAATGTTTTTAATGTCCTTTCCAGGAAATCTTTGCATACCCACAAGATGGTGAAGGTTTTCTTTCATGTTGATTTTTAGATATTTTATAGATTTAGCTTTTAAATGTAGATGTTATTCATATAATCCATCTCAAAATTATTTTTATATGGCATAAAGTAAGAATTGCCATACAAATTTTTCCATTGAGATACACAGTTGTTTAAGGAATATTTATAAAAGAATTAATACTTCCTTGTTTTAGTAAAAAACTAATTGTGTATGTATGGACTGGAATCTGTATTCCAAGTGAATCAACTAATTGTCTATTCTTATTCCAATATTCCCACTGTCTTGAATGGAACAATTGTAACACAATGGTAAGTATTTGTCTATCTAAATTATATGGTGAAAATGTAGTGTAATAGATACAAATGGTGCACCTCATGATAAAAAATGGCACACTCTGGCCTAGGGCATTATTGCACACTACTGTAGACTTTATAAACACTGAATACTTAGGCTAAACTAAATTTATTTTAAAGTAAGTTTTCAAATCAGGTCTTTCAAGTGTTGCATGTTTGTTCTTCAAAATTGTTTGACTATTATAGGTCCTTTGAATGGCCATATTAATTTTGAAATTTACTTTTCAGTTTCCATGAAAATAGCCACTGGGATTTTGATTTGGATTGCATGGAATCTGTAGATCAATTTACAGAGAATGTCCATCTAAACAACATTGAATCTTCCAAATAAGGAACGTGAAACGTCTCTTTATTTATTTACACCATTTAAAATTTCTCTCAGTATTTTTCAGTATAGAGATCTTACATATTTTTTATTAAATTTATTTCTAAATACTTTAAGAACAGTGGGCGCTGTTCTCCTCGTCCAGTCAGAAGTATAGAGGAAGCTTTCTCTCAATACTTTCTGATCTTTCCTGTGGGCAGCCCATGGGATAACTGGAGAGAAAGACTGCAAGAGAGTTCTAGAATCCCTATGTCTGCTGCTAGGGACTTCATACTCATTCTCATACTAGCCTTGCCTAACAACTGGAATGCCTTCTGAGAAATGTGTTGTTAAGCAATTTCATCATTGTGTGAATATCACAGAGTATGCTTACACAAGCCTAGAGAGTACTGGCTACTACACATCTAAGTTATATGGTATAGCTTACTGTTCTAGGCTTGAAACCTACGCAGGATGGTTTTTTTTTTTTTTTTTTTTTTTTTTTTTTTTGAGATGGAGTCTTGCTCTGTCGCCCACGCTGGAGTGCAATGGCACAATCTCAGCTCACTGCAACCTCCACCTCCAGGGTTCAAGAGATTCTCCTGCCTCAGCCTCCCGAGTGGCTAGGTCTACAGGCGCATACCACCACGCCTGGCTTATTTTTCATATTTTTAGTAGAGACAGGGTTTCACCATGTTACCCAGGATGGTCTCGATCTTCTGACCTCATGATGCGCCCACCTCAGCCTCCCAAAGTGCTGGGATTACAGGCATGAGCCACAACACCCAGCCTGTACAGCATATTACTGTACTGAGTACTCTAGGCAATTGTAACACAATGGTAAGTATTTGTGTATCTAAACATATAAAATCTACAGTGAAAATACAGTATAAAAGAAAAATAATGGTACACTCAAGCCTAGGACATTACTGTACACTACTGTAGACTTTATAAACGCTGTATTCTTAGGCCACACTAAATTTATTTTTTAAATTTCTTTTTTCAGTAATAAATTAATCTTAGCTTATTATAATTCTTTTACCTTGTAAACTTTTTAATTTTTAAAACTTTTTGACTACTTTGAACTAACACCTAAAACACAACCACATTGCACAGTTGAACAAAAATATTTTCCTTCTTCATATCCTTATTATATAAGCATTTTTCTATTTTTAAAATTTTTTATTTTTTACTTTTTAGACATTTTTGTTAAAAACTAAAACAAAAACACACGCATTATCCTAAGCCAAAACAGGGTTAGAAAAATCAATATCACTGTCTCCCACCTCTATATCTTATCCTACTGGAAGGTCCTCCAGGCAATAACACACATGGGCTGTCATTTCCTATTATAAGAATGCTGTCTTCTGGAATATCTCCTGAAGCACCTGCCTGAGGCTGTTTTAGAGCTATCCTTTTCTTAATTAGTAGAAGTACACTCCAAAATAATGCTAAAACGTATACTATAGTAAATACATAAACCAGTAACACAGCCATTTATTATCATTATCAACTATTATGCAGTGTACATAATTGTATGTGCGATATTTTCATGACTGGCAACAGTAGGTTTGTTTACACCAGCACCACCACACATGTGTGAATAATGCATTGCACTATGATCTTAGGATGGCTACGAAACCAGCAGGTGATTGAAAATTTTCAGCTTCATTATCATCTTATGGGGCCACTGTCTTACATGCAGTTTGTCATTGATCAAAAGGTCATAATGTGGTGTGTGACTGTATGCTAGAGACTCCGGATTCTGTTATTTCCCTCCGAGTAATGATGAATTTTGTTCAAGCAGGCATTTGTTTCATGGCCTTTATCTTGTATAAGAAGTTTGGTTTAAGGCTTTGTTAGATGGACCAATTTAAGATATGCCATCATGTCTGAAACGTGTTCCTTAGTCCTAGGTTATGACAGTTCTGTAGCAGTCATGAAAATTCTGAGGTGTTTACCGGACCTCTCTAACTTGGAAGGATTAAACTCCAAACTTTGTCTTCCCTTCACTAGAAAGAAGCTGTTAATATCTTTGTTCAGCACGTTCGGCCTTCTAGATTTTGTTTTCCCTCTCAGCTCCTTGCACTGTCACAGCTCATTTGTCCACCAAGAATGTATGAAAATTGTTAGGCTTACCTGTCTATGATGTTGCTTGTCTATGATACTGACACTCTCAGTTTCCAGGTTCTGTGAGAGCCCTGAAATCCAAACTGTGACTCTTCAACCCAGTAAGACTACGACTTTGTGCCTGAATATTATCTTTGTGTTGTTGTGGAGACTGAGGAATGTCCCAAAGAAAAAATAAATAAATATGGATATTTTAAAAGTTATGTGTTCTCTAGTTTCTAAATTGCTTCAAGTAATTCCTTTAATATTTTGTTCACAGTTCATTATTATTATTATTGGCAGTAGGATTAGTATTTCCAAGCTAATTCACCATTACCAGGAGCAAGAATTTGCTGTATGATCTTTTCAAAATGTAAAAAGGAAAAGTAAAAGTCTTGGTGTTTATGGGAACACTGTAGTAATTTTTGCTAAATTTTAATAAGTAAGGAAATTGATAATACTTAGAAGTTAAAATGAAATAAGTGGTTTTCTACTTTATCTTCTTTGATGATAATGGAAACTCGGGGCTTAAAAACACAGAATTTTTAGTTACTAAATATATATTGTAATTGTTATAATAATATATATATATTGTTCTAACAATTACAATGTACTTAAAATGTACATCATTATCCCAGTTTTTCTCAGAAATTCTTACATAAAACAAAATAACATTGAATAGCTTTATAAAAGTTTGATTGAAAAGTTTTAGGAATGACTAAAATGTTACATGCAGATGTTGCATATTTAGGGGAAAATGCAGGCCTTCAGTTCAGAGGCATATGGAACTCCCTATACTGAGGACACTGTTTTCTGAAAGTGGTTAATATGAAAAAGGCTGTGCTTTTCCATTAATTCACATTTTTTCTTTACCTTTATATTATTGGTTAAAAAAAGGCTATATAAAAATGAATTTAACAGTTTAAAGACTATTAGAAAAGGTACTTAATGGAGAAAGAATGCATTTAAGCACACTTTTGTAGTTTAAAAGTACACATTTAAAACCAAGCAATTAGAAATAATTCTTATCTTTTCACTAAAGCATGAACAATCATGTAAGCATGGTTTAGGATCTCATCAGCTTATTTCTAATTTTAGTGTTTAACATTTTCAAGTTTCTTTTCTCTCTGTGTATCTCCAAGGTTGCTGCTAGTATCACAGTGTGCTGCTATTACTAGTTTATCCATCTGTTCTGATTGCCTTTGTCCTACCCAGCTTCATGGTTCCTGTACTCAGCAGGGTGCTTCACATGTGGTAGGTACCTAAGTACACAGTAAAATTTGACCATGTCTATATTTATTTTTGATGACTAGTATTACACAGTGTGTGAAATATCAGTCATCAAAAATTTGAGTGATTGATATTTTACTAAACATTTAAAGGAAACATTAACAAACTCCATTATACTAAAAGTTTGGAGAAACTATAGAAGTTAGAGTACGGAAGTTTTGTAAAGGAAATTCCACATGAGGCCAGAGTTGAAACTAGGGTTTTACTTGAGAATAGCTGTCCATCTATTTGTCAAAGCTCCCCGATTAGTTTAGTGATTCTATTAAGTTCGGGACTGTGGCATTGGGCCCTGCCATCTCAGAAACCTGATTTCCCAACTCTTAGTTTAGGCACCTCATCTAAACATATCTGTACAATGTTAGAATGCCAGTGTTTGAAACGTAGAAGTCTTACAGATGTTAGCTACTCCTCCAACCTTCTTTTTATGCATCCTTCCTGTGAAGGCACAGTGTATTATAGTACTTGAAATTAGAATCTGAAGTGTACTTTCTGAGGATAAAATATAAAAGGACAATATTAATTATAATAATAATGTAAATAAGTAGTAAATAATAAGTAACAGCTATAATTTATAGAGCACTTATCATAGACCAGCCTCTTTTCTAAATACCATTGCATCAAAGATACTTACACAATAGGAATATATATGTTATAAGAACAAGGTAGATTCATATTTTTGACCAGAATCTTTGGATCTCTTTTATAAAAGCTACTGTGACTAAGAAATCTCATTCTAATTTACTTCTTTTTTGATAGATTTTAAAACCTAAGTTAGGTTATAGAGAAGTCCAGCTAGCCTGTGAGACCTTTGATTTATTTAAAGTATCTCTGTATATAGCTTCATCGCTTGCTATGTTGTGATTTCATGTTGGATTCTCAGAGAAGAATAATATTGCCGATTTTTCCAAGTTATTTGTAGGGAAGGGACTATGCTGTTCTAAAATGGTGTGGTTACTCTCCTATCTTTCTTACACAGTTTTAGTGAGAATCAATAATGGTTATAATAACAATAAATGTTATTAACTTGTAACACTGAATGTGTGCCATTCACTGTTCTATGCATAACAGATATTGGTCCTTTTTACCTGACAGTCATCCTATAAAATAGATACTAATAGAATCCTCATATTTTAGAAGACAATGAGGCACAAATAAGTCAAATACCATGCCCAAGGTGATGTAGCCAGTAAGCAGCAGAGTCCTAATTCAAACTAGGTGGGTGTCTCCTGAGTAATGAAAGTTGATTGGGGCTTTCTTTTTACTATAAAAGCATTATTTTTATTTTTTTCTTTTTATCATGGGAGATGCCATTCATTCAATGAGACAGTCTTGTCTATTGAAAAGAGAACTACTTTCTCTTTTTGTCATTTCTGCATAGAAGGCTACTTAAATCTACATGTGGCATAGATGGAAGATGTGGAACTAATCTGAATTTTTAAAATTAGAAATATAAGCCTAGGAAGTAGGGTAATGAAAGGAAAGAGAATCAAACAGAATGAAAGGGTCAGCTCCTTCAGAAATAGGTTTAGAGATGATGGTCCCTGGGTGTCTCTTTATTCGCTTTTAACAGATTCAAACAATATGTTCTGTGAAAATGTTTTCTGTTCCTGAAAATAACTCCAGGAACGGTTCATATATTAAAAAGTACTTTAATTTTTATTTCCATATTTAAGTCAGAAAAACATGACAGTTAAAACTACAATACATTATTAGCAGAATTGAGTTAATTTTGGAAGCTATCATCAATGAGATGACAATTGTGGCATAAAGTAAGCTACATCTAATGAGAAGTATATAATTACATATTTGATATTAACTTTAAAGAAGGAAATAAGAATAATTTTTCTCTTATTTCCTCTTTAATGAACACAACATTAAAGAATTGAAGACATAAACAATATTTTAGTAGATTTAAATGAAAGAGATAAATAATAAGCAAAGAAAAATTTATATTAGGGTGAAAATGTAGGGCTTGCTTAAAAGATCAAATGTAGGAAAACTAAAGACTGCACTAAAGCATATTAAAAAGACTGTCACTTTCAGAACAATCTTCAATTATCAGACATAAAAACAGAAATGCTTATGTTTCTGAAAGAAATATTTATCATACAATTAATTCTCACTTTGATTTGAGAGACAAGTTTTCTGAGATTTAAATTTTCCTAATTTTTTCTTTTGTTATTAATCAATGATTCATTCATTCATTCATTCATCCATTCAACAATTATGTTTCCAGGGCCAACCATGGATTAAAGGTAAATGACTTAAGAGTTTTAATATATTAGTAATGTCTCATAAATGCCACACGCTTTTAAACAATCAGATCTCAAAGGAACTTATTCACTTTCTTGAGTACAGCACCAAGCCATGAGGAATCCACTCCCATGACCCAAACATTTCCACCAGGCTCCCCTTCCAGCACTGAGGATTACATTTCAACATGAGATTTGGGAGATAAATATCCAAATCATATCATCATCTAAGTGCTTGGTGTTGTCATTTTTTTAAAAACATCATAATAAGTATGTACTGGTGTCTCATGAAGTTTTAATTTGCATCTCTATAATGACTAAGAGTATTGCATATCTTTTGTCATCAGTTTGATAAAGTGTTCAGATCTCATGGACATTTTTAAGTAATTAGATTGATTTCTTATATTTGATTTCTGAGAATTCTTTACACATTCTACATGCAAATCTACTATCACATATATGATTTGAAAATATTTTCTTCCCAGTCAGTAGCTTATCTTTTCATTCTCTTAACAGTACCTTTCACATAACACAAGTTTTTCATTTTTCTGAAGTCTTATTTGTTGTTTTAAATTTACTGATTTTTCATGTTGTATTTAAGAAATCTTTGTCTAACCTGAGAAACTTAGAGGACATTATGCCAAGTGAAATAAAAATATTATGGCACAGAAAGAAAAATACTGCATATATTAGAAATTTAAAAAAAGTAAAATTCATAGAGGCAGAGAGTAAAATAGTGGTTACCAAAGGTTAGGGGTAGGGAGATTTTTGGTTAAAAGGTAAAAAGTTTCAGTTAGACAAGTGGAGTAAGTTTTGAAATCTATTGCACAGCATGGTGACTATTGTTAACAATAATGTATCATATATTCAAAAATTCTAAAAGAGTGGATTTTAAATTTTTACACTACACACAAGGAAAATATGTGAGGTTATAGATATGTTAATTAGATGGATTTAATTATTCCATAATGTGTGCATATATGAAAACATTAGAGTTTCCCTACAAACAAGAATAATAGAAAGTATTAATTGATAATTGTTTCGTTTTGTTTAAGAGACAAGATCTCACTCTCTCACCCAGGATGGAGAGTGGAGAGTAGTGGCAGGATCATAGCTCACTGTAACCTCAAACTCTTGGGCTCAAGCAATCCTCCACCCTCAGACTGCCAACTACCTATATTACAGGTATAATACCTAGTATTACAGGTACATGCCGCCACATCTGGCTATTATTTTTTTAGACACAGAGTCTTGCTATGTTGTCCTGGCTGCTCTCGAACTCCTGTACACAAGCAATTCTCCCTTCTCTTCCTCCTAAGTGCTGAGATTACAGGCATGAGCCACTGCACCCAGACTGATAATAGTCTTTTAATAAAGGTAACATGTATATTGAAAAAAGGACTTTTACATTTTTTCTACAAGTTTTATAATTTTAGGTATGAAAGTTTTGTGTATCATTTTAAGTTGATTTTATATTTTGTGTGAGGTATGGATTGAGGTTGTTACTTTTTGCATGTGAATATTGAGCAGCTCTAGCACTATTTGTTGACAAGACTGTTCTTTCACTATTGTATACCTTTTTCCCTTTAAAAAAAAAAAATCAGTTGACCATATCTGTGTGTTTATTTCTGCAGTCTCTGCTGTTTTCCATGGATCTATATGCTTATTATTTTGCCAATACTATATTGTCTTGGTTACTGTTGCTTTATATGAGTCCTTCAATTTTGTTCTTCTTTTTGAAAATTAGCTTTTTTCGAAATTATTAATATTTGTTGTTCATTTATTTGTTTGCTTTCTGACTTGACTTTACACTCAACTTGTAAATATTTCCACACGATCCTGTTGGGCTTTTGATTGAGGTTGTGTGAAATCTTTATCAATTTGAGAAGAATTAACATTTTAATAATATCCATATTTATATTTTGGACTTCTTTGATTTCTTTTATTAACATTTTGCAGTTTTGTCTTTCAAGTTCTGCCTGTATTTTGTTAGATTTATACTTTGCCATTTTATGGTTCTGATTTTTGTAAATGGTGCATTTTTTAATAAGTTTTGGGTTTTGGTTTTTAATAGTTTAAAACTAATATGCAGAAATAATTATTTTTGTATACTGACTTTGTATTTTGTGAACTTATTAAATTCATTTATTAATTCCAAGAGGTATTTCTATGGATTTCTTGAGATTTTGTGCATTCTGTTAATAATGCTTTTTTTTTTTAATGGTAATATATCTTCCTTTCCCATCTGTATGTCTTTTCTTTCTTTCATTCTTTTTTTTTTTTTTTACTTTTTTCATTAGCCAGGATTTGTAGCATAATATTAAATATAAGTGATGAGACAAGAATGTTTGCCTAGTGTATTAGTACATTCTCACACTGCTATAAAGAATTTCCCTGAGACTGGGTAATTTATGAAGGAAAGAGGGTTAATTGACTCACTGTTCTACATGGCTGGGGAGGCATCAGGAAACTTAAAATCATGGCAGAAGGGAAAGCAGGTACCTTTATCACAAGGTGGCAGGAGAGAGAAGAAAAGAATGTGAAGAAGGAAGAGCCCCTTATAAAACCATCAGATCTCATTAGAACTCACTATCATGAGAACAGCACGGGAAAAACTAGGCCCATAATCCAATTACCTCCCTCCATTGACACATGGGGACTACAGGTCCCTCCCTTGACCTGTGGGTATTACAATTCAAAATGAGATTTGGGTGGAGACATGGAGCCAAACCATATTATTCCACCCCTGGTCCCTCTCAAATCTCATGTCTTCTCACATTGCAAAACCAGTCATGCCTTCCCAAGTCTAAAATTTTAATGCATTTCAGCATTAACTCAAAAATGCACAGTCCAAAATCTCATCTTTTATGCTCTGCTTCCTTTTTAAACATAAGCTCCAGTTTCAAATCATCTCTCTCAAGTTCAAAGTTCCACAGATCTCTAGGGCAGAGGTAAAATGCCACCAGCCTCTTTGCTAAAGCATAGCAAGAGTAACCTTTGCTCCAGTTCCCAATAAGTTCCTCATCTCCATCTGAGACCACTTCAGCCTGGACTTTATTGTTTATATCACTATCAGCATTTTGGTTAAAACCATTGAACAAGTCTTTACAAAGTTCCAAACTTCCCCACATCTTTTCTTCTTCTGTGCCCTTCAAACCATTCTAACCTCTGCCTATTACCCAGTTCCAAAGTCACTTCCATGTTTTTGGCTATCTTTGTGGCAGTACCCCACTCTACCAGTACCAATTTACTATATTAGTCCATTCTCACACTTCCTGAGACTGGGTAATTTATTAAGGAAAGAAGTTTAATTTACTAACAGTTCCACATGGCTGGGGAAGCCTCATGAAACTTACAATCATAGCGGAATGGGAAGCAAGCACCTCTTCACAAGGCAGCAGGAGGGAGAAGAAGAGAATACTAAAGGGGAAAAGCCCCTTATAAAATCATCAAATCTCATGATAACTCATTCACCATTATGAGAACAGCATGGAGGAAACCGCCCCCATGACCCAATTATCTCCCTCCATTGACACGTGGGGATTACAGGTCTCTCACTCGACACATGGGTATTACAAATCGAGATGTAATTTGGGTGAGGGCACAGAGCCAAACCATATCACCTTGGTTTTGGTTTTGAGAGGAAAGTCTTTAGGTTTTTCCCATTAAATATGATATTACTTGTAAATAATTTAGAGACAGTCTCAGATTAAATATCTTTTCTTGTATTTATAGTTTGCTGAGAGAAATTATCATAAATGGATGTTGATATGTATAAATTCATTTTCTATATCTATTAAGATGATGCAGTTTTTCTTCTGTAGTCCATTTGTTGATTACATTGATAAATTTATTGTGTTTTATTTTTATAAATTTAGGGGGTACAAGTACAGATTTCTAACATGCTTACATTGCATAGTGATAAAGTCCAGGCTTCTGATATACCCATCACTTGAATAGTAAACTTTGTCCCCAATAGGTATTTAGTCAACTCTCAGCTCCCTCCCACCCTCCAACCTTTGTAGTCTTCAATGTCTGTTATTCCACTCTGTATTTCCTGGTGTACTCATTGTTTAGATCCTGATTATAAGTGAGAACATGTGGTTTTGACTTCGTATTTCTGAATTATTTCACTTAGGATAATAGCCTGCAATTCCATCCATGTCACTGTAAAATACATGATTTCATTTTTTCAATAGCTGAATAGTATTCTATGAGACACACACACACATACACATACACACACACACACACACACACACACACAAATGTTCTTTATCCAAGTCTCTGTTGATGGTCACTTAGGTTGACTTTGTATTTTTGCTATTGTGAATAATGCTGCAATAAACATAAGGGCAGGTATCTTCTTGATATAACAATTTCTTTTCCTTTGTGTATATATTCAGTAGTGAGATTGTTGGATCAAATGGTAATTCTATAATTAATTCTACTGTTTTCCATAAAGGTGGTACTAATTTAGATTCTCATCCACAGTTTATAAGAGTTCCCTTTTCTTTCCCTCCTTACCAATATCTGTTGTTTTTTTTGACTTTTACATAATGGCCATTCTGAGTAGTGTAAGATGGTATCTCACTGTGGTTATAATTTGCATTTACATTTCTTTGGTGATTAGTGATATTGAGAACTTTTCCATACGTTGACCATTTGTATGTCTTCTTTTGAAAAATACCTGTTCATGTCCTTTGCTCACTTTTTATTGATATTGTTTGGTTCTTGTTGAGTTGCTTCAGTTTCTTCTAGATTCCAGATATTAGCCCTTTGTAAGAGGCATGGTTTTCACTTCTCTAGGTTGTCTGTTTACTCTGTTGATTGCTTATTTTGCTGTATAGAAGCTTTTTTAGTTTAATTGAGTCTCATTTGTTTACTTTTTGGCTTTGCTCTGCTTGCTTTTGAGGACTTGGTCACAAATTCTTTGCTTAAGCCAATGTCCAGAGAGATTTTCATAGCTTTTCTTTGAGGACTTTTATAGTTTCAGATCTTATATTTAAGTCTTTAATCCATCCTGAGTTAACTTTTGTTAATATATGGTGAGAGGTATGGGTCTAGTTTCATTCTCCATATAACCATTCAATTGTTTTAGTGCCATTTATTGAATAGGGTGTCTTTTCCCTAGTGAACACTTTCGTTGACCTTGTTGAAAATCAGTTAGTTGTAGGTATCTGGCTTTATTTCTTGGTTCTCTATTCCGTTTCATTGGTCTGTGTGTTTATGTTTATAACAGTAGTATGCTGTTTGGGTTAATATAGCCTTGTAGTATAATTTGGAGTCAGGTAATGTGATGGACTGCAGCTTTGTTCTTTTTGCTTAGGATTGCTTCAGCTACTTGGGGTTTTTTTTAATTCCCTATGAATTTCAAAATTGTTTTTTCTAATTCTACAGAAAAAGACATTGGCAATTTGATGGGGATTGCATTGAATCTGTAGATTGCTTTTGGCAGTATCGTCATTTTAATGATCTTAATTCTCCCAATCCATGAGCATGGATGTTTTTCCATTTGTTTGTGTCATTTACAATTTCTTTCATCAGTGCTTTGTAGTTCCCCTTGTAGAGATCTTTCACCTCCTTGGCTAAATATATCATAGATATATTTTGTAGCCATTGTAAATGGGATTGCCTTCTTGATTTGATCATTGGGTAGATCATTATTTGCATATAGAAACACTACTGATTTCTGTATGCTTATTTTGTATCCTGAATCTTTACTCAATTCATTTATGAAATCCATGAGTTTTTTGGTGTTGTCTTTAGGGTTTTCTAGATATGAAATCATATCATCAGCACAAAGGGATTATTTGACTTCCTCTTTATTAATTTGGATACATTTTCTTGCCTCATTTCTCTAGTGAGGATTTTCAGTACTATGTTGAGTAAGAGTGGTGAGAGAAGGCATCCTTGTCTTTTCCAGTTTCTAGAGGGAATGTTTCAGTTATTCCCTATGAAGAATGATGTTGGCTGTGGGTTTGTCATATATGGCCTTTAATACTTTTAGGTATGTTTCTTCCATGCTTAGATTGTTGAGAATTTTTATCATGAAGGAATGCTAAATTTCATGAATGGTTTTTTTGCATCTACTTATATGATTATATGATCATATGATTTTTGTCCTTAATTCTACTGATATGATGCATGACATTTATTGATGCATATGTTTAACCATACTTGCATCCCTGAGATAAATCCCACCTGATAATGGTATATATTATCTTTTTGATGTGCTGTTGGAGTTGATTGTCTAGTATTTTATTGAGGATTCTTGTGTCTATTTTCCTCAGGGACACTGGTCTGTCGTTTTCTTTTTTGGTGGTGTCCTTGTCTGGTTTTGGTATCAGTGTGCTATTGGCCTTGTAAAATTAGTTAGAAGTTATTCCCTTCTCCTTGATATTTTCAGAATGCTCTCAGAAGAATTGGAATTAGTTTTTCTTTGCATGTTTGTTAGAGTTTGGCTGTAAATTCACCTGGCCCTGGGCTCTTTCTTTTGATTGGGAGATTTTATATTACTGAATCATCTTGCTACTGATTATTGATCTGTTCAGTAGTTCTATTTCTTCCCCATTTAATCTCAGGAGGCTATATGTTTCCAGGAGTTTTTCCATCTCCTCTAGATTTTTCAGTTTGTGAGCATATAGTTGTCTGTAATAGTATCTGATGATATAGTGATCAATTTTTTGTTGTTGACCAGCCTAGATAAACCATGTTTGGTCCTAATGCTTTATCTTCTTTCATATATTGCTGCATTCAATCCAATAATGTTTTATTGAGACATTTTGTGTCTATTTCCATCTGGAATATTGGTTTGTAGTTTCTTTCTTTGTAGTGTCTTTGTTTTAGGTCTCAGGGTAATGTTCGCTTTATAAAATGAGTTGGGAACACTTCTTTTCACTTCCTGGAGAGATGATAAAAATTAGTATAACTTTCAATAGGAACCATCTGAAACAAGAGTTTTTTTTTAAGGTTTTAAACTAGTAATTCAGTTTTTAAAAGAGATATAACACTACTAAGTATTCTGTTTCTTCTTGCATAAGTATTGGTACTTTTTGTGTCTCAATGAATTGGTCCATT
The DNA here is from genome assembly GCF_009828535.3 of Hylobates moloch. Taxonomy (NCBI): domain Eukaryota; kingdom Metazoa; phylum Chordata; class Mammalia; order Primates; family Hylobatidae; genus Hylobates; species Hylobates moloch. Next base: position 85,936,434 of record NW_026652277.1, on the reverse strand, counting down.
TATCTATGTTTTTGAATTTGTATGACTAGGGTTCTTTATAGTACTCCCTTATTATCTGTTTAATAATTGTGATATTTACAGTGATATCCCTGAAGTGATAGTTTTCATTTAAGTAATTTGTTTCCTGTCCATCTTTTTCTTAGACCAGCTAACACTTTATCAACTTTATTGATCTTAAAAATAAAACGAAGTTTGGTTTCATTTATTTTCTCTATTTTCTAATTTCAATTTTATTTATTTTTCTCTTCTCTTTATTATATCATCTTGGTTTCCGTGGGTTTAGTTTGCTCCTATTTTTTTCTAGAAAAATAAAAAAGAATAAGTTTTCTCTTATTTTATCAAGGTGGAAGTTTAAATTTATCTGAAATTTTTTTTCTTAATATGTGCATTTTAATGGCACAAATTTCTCTCCAAGGATGGCTATATCTGCATCGCATATGTATTAATGCATTGTATTTTAGTTTAAAATCAATTCAATGTATATTCTGAACCCACTTTGACCCAACCACTATTTAGAATTGCATTATTTGATTTTTAATAATTCAGGGAATTTTCTGGACATTTTCCTGTTATTGACATCAGGTTTAATTTCATTAGGGTCATATGACCAAAGAAGACACTTTGTGTTAATTCAATTCTCTTTAATTCATTAATGTTTGTGTCGTAACCCAGGATATGGTTTGTTTTCACAAATGTTTCATGTGTAGCAGTAAAGAATAGTTACTCTGATAATGTTGGATGGAGTATTCTATAAATGTTTATTACATTAAGATTTTCTATTTCTTTTGTCAAAGAAGAGAGAAGAAAGAAGTCCTTAACTGAAAGAAGAGAGTGTTGAAGTCTCTAATTATAATATTTTATCTCTTTCTTGTTTGTTCTATCTAAACACATGAGCTATAAAATACAGATTGGAAATTGGTTTAAAGAACAAAACCAAACCATTGTCTACCAGAAACCCATTTAAAATATGCTAAAAAAGATACGTTTAAAGGAAAAACGATGAAGTTATACCGTAGGGAAACCAATCAAAAGATTGGTGGACATAATAATATCAGAGTAAATTTCAGGAGAAGGAAATTAGCAGAGATAATAACGAGCATTTAATAATGATGGAAGAACAAATACACCAAGAAGATAGAACAATCCAAAATGTGTGTACATCTAGCAACAATGCTTCAAGATACATGAAGCATTGTTTTTTATTGAAGTACTATTCATATATATTAAATTAATCTATTTTAAGAAGAGAGCCTGGGGGCTGTGGGAAGGGGGAAGTAGGTAGTTATAATCAATGGGCAGATTTTCCATAATCAATAGGTGGTTATAATCAAGTTTCAGTTAAGCAAGATGAATAAACTCTAGACATTTGCTGAATAACATTGCATTATACTCAACAATAACGTACACTTAGCAACATGTTAAGAGGTAGATCTCATGTTTGTTTTTATCACAATGAGATTTTAAAAAGAACATAGTTGAATGAATTTTAATAATTATATATAACTGTGTACCCACCACCACAGTAAAGATATAAAACAGTGCCCTCATCCTAAAATATTTTCTCCTAACTTTTCTGCAGTTGATCCTGCAACCTTGTGCCCACCTTCTTCTTCTATCTCAGGCCACAGGAAATCATTGATTGTTCTGTTACAACAAGTTTCATATTTTCTGGAATTTCAAATTAAAATAATCATTATAAATTATCTATTTTATTTGAATTATTTTACCAATAATACTTTTTAAAGTTACTCTATGTTGTGGTGTATATTGTGTTTCTTTTTCTGGCTAAATAGTGTTTCACTTCATGGATATATGTCATGCTAGTATACTATTCATCAACTGGTGGATATTCGTATTGAATCCAGGTTTTAGTTAGTATGAATAATCCTCCTGTGAATATTTGCAGAAATATCTTTGTGTTAACAGATGTAATCACTTCTCTTGTATAAATACCTAGGATTGAAATTACTTGGTTATATATTTTTAACTTTTTAATATACAGCCATCATTTTTCCAAATACTGAACTTTTCCCTCACATCCTGTACCATTTTGCCTTCCCATCAGCAGTGTATGACATTTTCAGATGCCCTATATCATCAACAATTGATATTCATAGGCCTCTTAACTTTCATCTAGTGAGTGTCTAATGCTATCTCATTTTGATTTTAATTTGTATTTGTTTGATGTCTAGTCATCTTTTTATGTGCTTATTGCCTATTCTTACGTATTATTCCCTTTGTAAAGTGCTCAAATCTTTCATCCACTTTTTAGGTATATTTTCTACTTATTATTGAGTTGTAAGAGTTCTTTTTATACAAAAGATACAAACTCTTTGTACATAGAGTTTTGAATCTGTAATGAAGTTAATTTGGGCATTGTTTTATATTTTGTGCTTTTAGGGTTCTGTCTAAAAAAAACCTTTGCATAACCTAAAGAAACAAATGTTTTTACCTATTTTTTCTATAAGATTATTTTTAAATTATTGCCAACATATACAACTAAGTTTGTATTGACCCTATATCCTGATTTCTTGCAAAATCTCTTATTAGTTTTAGTAGGCTTTTTGTAGATGCCTTAGCATTTTCTGTGTTAATAATCATATAAACTTAAAACAATTTTGCTCCCTAATTTACAAACTTTAAGCTCTTTTTTGTCTTTTCTCTTTTTTAAATAAAACTGGTAGGATCACACATACTTCTCTTATCCCCAAACTTTGTCGTAAATCATTCAGTATTGTACCAATAAGTATAATTTTAGTTGTAGGTAATTTTTAAGATACCATTTATCAGTTCTAGTGACATTTCTTCACTTCCTAGTTAATTTATAGCTTTAGTTTTATTATAAATGAAAGCTGAATTTTGTTCAATGCTTTCTCTGCATTCATTGAAGTAATAATTATTTTGATCATTCATTCTATTAAAGTGGTAAAATACATTGATTTATCTTTGAATATTAAATTAACCTTGTATGTTTTAGATAAACATCACTTGGTCAAAATGCCTTACTATTTTAATGTTTTGTTGGATTTATTTGCTATAATTTTGTTAAGAAGATTTGTGTCTATGTTCATGAAGGATATTGATCTATAATCTCTTTTCTTACCAGGATTTTGTCTAGCTTTCATATAAGACAAATGCTAGCCTCATTAAATGAATTGAGAAGTATTCCCTCCTCTTCTATTTTCTGTAAGAATTTGTACAAGCACTCTACCATTTCTTACTTAAATATTTAACATAATTGACTAGAAAATTAATCTAGCCTAGAGTTTCCTTTATACTAAGTTTTGGAAAACACATCCAATTATTTTGTTTTATGTAGAGTTTTTCATATTTTCTGCTACATCTTACCTGATCTAGATACTCTTACTCCCAGCTTGCACCTTGTTTGCTAAGAGGTCTGAGCCCTTAATCACCATGGGCTTCTCAGAGTGTGGCTGCTTTGATGACACATTTACCATCAAAATTGAGTAAGGAAATGAGAAGAAATATCCAACCGGATCACTTGAATGTCAAATCTAGTTCTCCATGCTTTCATAACCAGCCCTAAGGCACATATATACATTCCTACCATTTCCATTCAAAATCATATTGAAAATCCTATCAAGTAAAATAAGTCCAACATCCTCTTGGTTATGAGGATCAATTATCCCTGCTAATATGAAAATTTCTTCCTTGAAGGTCTCTTGTTAGAAGGAGCATGAAATGACCAAGTATCAGCCATAGCTTAAAGTTTAAAGAACTCTTATTTTGTCTACTTGTGGATATGTCACCTCTCTCAAAACCAGAAACTCTAAACCCACACAGGAAAAACAGATTGCCCAAGTGAATGACTGAGAATAATGATAGGGAGAACTTCCATTCCTTGGTTCTCAAACCTATTTACCTGTTGGAAGCATATTGCTATATAATTGTCAATGTTACGGAGGGCATTCTGCATTTAAAATACGGCATCTCATCTTTGGAGGAAATATTCTCCAAACTGGCAACACAGCTGACCTCCATGAGACTCTTCTATCACTGGTTCAGGATGGAAGTTACTGGTTGATGAGATTTATGGTAAGACCAGTCGATTCTATGGTCATGTAACCTCCATCACACTTTTGCTGTGAAGTGGATTGCCTAGTCCAAAGAGTTATTACACATGATACTGTATTGCTGGTTCAAACACTTTGTCAGCTTTCTGATGTTGTACTGGTTAAAGTCATTCAAAAAGAAAAGGCAAACAAACCCATGCTTGGAATATGTATCAGATCCAGTCATGATAAATCACTGCCCCCTCCAGTGTGGAAGATCTCCAGTGTAACCAACTTACCATTGAATGGGTGGCAGATTTACTGGATAGGTAGTGCCTTATCAGAAATTCAGCATTGATTTATGTGGCTGCCAGTTCATTTAGCAAGGAAAGGCAATAGATAGCAAGTTCATTTAGCAAGGAAAGGCAAATAGTCTTGGTGGTAACACACGATGTTTGGCCCAGGCTAAGCATCCATCTTTGCCTTCATCTCTACTTTATTTATATCCTGACTGGTCCAACACCAGGAAGACCAATTGCAGAGGCTAGCTAGTGTTGACCCACCAAGTCTTTCTTCCACTTGGTTGTATAATGCCTTTTCTGTAGTAGAAGCTCTCTGGTGGGCTAATGCCACCATAAGTGATACAAATATTTTGTGCCCACTTTCAGAGTTTCCCATTTTTCCCCCTTTCCAAGCTTCCTTATCCCTGAGTTTCAAATGCTTTTCTTTCCAAATCTCTGACTAACCAGTCAAGCTTTCAACTGTGGTCCAAGAATCTATAAATATTCTATCTGTGGGATATGGCATGTTAATGATGTTCACAAATTATTTGACACTACTCCCATTAAGAGGTGAATTTCATTTATTATTCTCTTGAATTTGGGCTGGCCTAAGTCTGTTTTGACCAACAGATTATGGGAAAGTAAATTCTACTCCAACTGTGGCTAGAAGTTTCTGGCTTAGTCACTTGTAGCCTGAGCTGCAATGGAAGAATTCCAAAGGCCTCAGAGGTCAGGCTGCACTGATCATTTCAGTGATATCCCTCCCAACAATCCATTGCTTTGGTAAATGGAGTGTTCTTGCAGGCTTTCCCAGGGAATATAATCATCTGGAAGCCTTTTGGGCTTGATGTAGTGAGTGCACTCTAGCACGCCCAATTCTCTGACCCTTTGGTTCCTTCTTCCAGCATCTCTTACTGCAATTATGCATTTCTACTTTACTTAACCTAAGCCATTGTTTTCTCAAAACTCCCAAAGATCTTTGTGGCAGTAAGTTAGTATCATAACCCAGGATCCTTGGCAAGGCATTAAAATATCATGGAAGATAAAATTTCTCTTCCTCATTCTTATGTCTCATCCTCCTTGATTCAGAGTCCTCAGGTTATTTTTCTGTATATACTTCCCTGGCTCCTGTTGCATATATTGGTTAGGTCCCACATTCGTTTGGTGTAGAGGCCCTTTTTCTCTTAGTAGTCTCAGCACTTTCTCAGCCAAGTTTTGTATTGATTTACTGTTATTATTAGACTGGCATCCTAGAAAGTAAGTATGGGTAGATCCTGAGGGGATAATTTGTTTTCTAGAAAGGCAGAGCCTCTCCATCATATTCAAGACTTGTGTAAGCACTAGCTAGCTTTTAACAGGAAAAAGTAGGCCAATTTTATAGGCCAAAAGGTCCAGGGAAATACGAAGAATTTCTATTGCATCAATCCAGATGACTCCATTCTATGGCAAAATTCCAGTTTCCCAGTTCAGGGCCTTTACCTTGAAGTCCACACCAGATGGAGTTGAAAATGTAACATCACTTAGATTTCCCTTAATTTTATGAATAACCTCTAGGCCTGATCACCCTTTTTCCCTTCTGGATGCAGAAGATGTGCTATGCTGCCAAATTGGCTCTCTGTCTTTCACACTTAGCTTTTAACTGGTAATTGATCATACTCACCTTTTATTCCCTTTCTCTAAAGCATCTACTGGCCCCAGCAATAGCCATCCAATTCCATATGGAGTTCTTATAGTTACTGTTTCTCTTTTACCTTTAAGTAATCCACTTTTTTTCAGTGGTATCCCTTTTCAGTTTATCACTACACTGAAAGTTTTAGTAATCGTATAATTATGTCAGGGGTGGTCAGTGCTCCACCAAACCACCTCTAAAGAGGTCCTCGTTGCTGATCAATCTAATTTCAAGACCACATTCTAGAATCTGCTTCCTTCAACCACTTCTGGTACCAGCTGTTGCAGGTCAGGTTTCCTGGGAAGCAGACTCTGAGACGGAGATTTGCATACCAGAAGTTTATTCAGAGGTACTCTTTGTTTGTTTGTTTTTTGCAGTACATTGTTGAGTTAGTGTTGTTTTTTTTTTCTATAATTTAACTTTTAAGTTCAGGGGTACATGTGTAGGTTTGTTATATAGGTAAACTTGTGTTATGGGGGTTTGTTATACAGATTATTTTGACACCCAGGTATTAAGCCTAGTACTCATTAGTTATTTTTCTGATCCTCTTCCTCCTCTCACCCTCCACCCTCCAATAGGCCCCAGTATGTGTTGTTCCCCTCTATGTGTCCATGTGTTCTCAACAGATAGCTCCCAATTATAAGTGGGAACATGCGGTATTTGGTTTTCTGTTCCTGCCTTAGTTTGCTAAGGATAATGGCCTCCGGATCCATCCATATTCTGCAAAGGATGCAATCTCATTATTTTTTATGTCTGCATAATATTCCATGGTATATATGTACTATATTTTCTTTATCTAGTCTACCATTGATGGACATTTATATTGATTCCATGTATTTGCTATTGTGAATAGTGCTGTGATAAATGTGCAAGTACAATTGTCTTCTTGGCTGAATACTGTATTTTCCTTTGGGTATACAGCCAGTAATGCAATTTCTGGTCGAATGGTATTTCTGGTTTCAGGTCTTTGAGGAATCACCACACTGTCTTCCACAATGGTTGAACTAATTTACACTCCCACCAACAGTATTCCTTTTTCTCTGCAACCTCACCATCATCTGTTATTTTTTGACTTTTTAATAGTAGCCATTCTGTCTGGTGTGAGATGATATTTCATTGCGGTTTTGATTTGCATTTTTCTAGTGATCAGTGATGTTAGGCTTTTTTTTTTTTCCATATGATTTTTGGCCGCATGGTATGTCTTTTTTTGAAAAGTGACTTCATGTTCTTTGCCCACTTTTTAATGGTTTTTTTTTCTTGCACATTTGTTTACATTCCTTATAGATGACAAATATTGGACTTTTGTCAGATGCATAGTTTGCAAAAATGTTCTTTCATTTTGTAGGTTGTCTGTTCACTCTGTTGAAAGTTTCTTTTGCTGTGCAGAAGCTCTTGCTTGTGGTGGAAGTGATGGAAGCAGAATTGGGCAGAAGAAGCTCTAGCACTAGCACAGCAAATCTGTCTTGCATTGAGGCAACGGTGCCAGATCAGCCACTATTTTATCTTTATGTTTATGTATATAATTATGAATTTATTTTTGATAGAGAAAATGGGACATAGAAAAGAAGAGGGCATGTTATAATATTAAGTGTCACTCAAATAAATGTTACACAGGTCATTTAAACACCTGTTTTAGGCAAATACCTTTTAGTTAAGATGATTAGCAGGTAGAATATTTTTATAATAAAAAAATATGTTGATAGTTGAAGTAAAACTGCATATGACCTTTTCTCAATATAAATATTGCCTCATTATGTAAAATTGCATATCCACAGAGAAGTCTAGATCTTTTTGCACTTATGTAAGGAAATGGAAAATAACAAAAGGTTTTTGCCTAAGTCATCAACTTGGTTTTCACCAAATGGTAGAAATATGTACAATAGTAAAGTGTATCTGCTTGCCTAGTGTACTACTCTGCACCTCATGTATATAAATAAACACATGCAACTGAATGTCTACATGTGATTTTCAATAGTTTATAAAAAGAAGAAAGGACAATATTCTATTTTATTCTTCATCATTGGTATGGACAGGAAGCATTGTGCTGCCAAAGAATAATGATTTAATTTTTCTCTTGTTATTCTGTCAATACAGCATCCAGTCCAATTAAAAAGCCATTCTTTTCCTGTTAAAGAAGTCAGCATACACGCTTTACTGTAGTGTTCAGCTCTCAGTTATTAATAGCTCTCTTGACATCTTATTAAATTGGAAAGGCTTTCAGACTGAAGATTAAACAACATGTATGAATCTCTTTATATTACTTGAAATATATATTATGTTCACATAAACTATTATTTCTATTATCTTCATTTTGTATAGCACAAAATGAATTATATAAATTATTATTACCAGGCCCTCAGAGAGGAATATTTTCTACAAAGAAAGTAGCCAGATAGAAAAAAAGTCAAATGTAAAATCACAAAAGAAAATGCCTCTAATCATAACAAACATGTTTTTTCCAAGGAAGATGAAGCAAATCAGTCATCAGCTCTTCTCTACCAATGAATACGATATGTGAATAAATAAATAAATATCTCCCCAATTTTATAAGATATATTTTTTCCTCCCAGATTCAGATACATTGAATTAACTAAAAATAGATGTTCTTATTTAAATGATGTATCTAAGACTTAAGCCCAAGATATTGAAAACTATTTTTAGTAAAATGGAATTGGAGGATGTATCTTAAAAGTTGTAAGCAGAATTTGTAAAATAAATGGATGAGGCTTCTAGTCAAAGTGACATTGAAAGTTCATGGTTGGAGTGTTCCCTAATCTTCCAGCTCCAATCACTTATAGTACCCTTATTTATAATGGGGTTTTTAAAACTTTATTGGAGTATAATTTACATATAATAAAATGCACACATTTTAAGTGTAGAGTTTTGACAAATACATATATATATACACACACGTATATTCACACTTATCAGTGTGGCAATAAGTTACAGAATGTTTTGTCACCTCTGAAAATACTTCTTTGCATCAGTTAACAGCCAATCCCCAATCCAATCCTCATCCCTGGACCCAGAAATTGCTGATCTACTTATTCTCTATCACTAAAGATTAGAATGATCTTTCTTATACTTTCATGCAAATGAGTCAATGCAGTATATATTCTTCTGTTATCTAATTTATTTTACTAAATGTAATATTTTTTAAGTAAACTTTTTACTTTAGGATAATTTTAAATTTACACAAAAGTTGCAAAGATACGACAAAGAGTTTTCGCACACCTGACAGCCAGCTTCCTCTATTGTTAAAACCTTACATTAGTATGGTGTGTTTGTCACTCCTAATCAACCAATAATGAAACATTATTAACTAAAGTCCAAATTTTATGCAGATGTCTTTATTTTTTGCCTAATGTCCTTTTATCTATTCCAGGATCCTTGTTATCATGTCTCCTTAGGCTACTGTTGGGTGTGTTAACTTTCTCAGATTTTCCTTGTTTTTGACTACCTTAACAAATTTGAAGAGTACTGCTCAGATATTTTGTGGAATTTTTCTTAACTGGGATTTGTCTGAGGTGTTTTCCTCATAATTAGACTGTTTTCAGTGGTTTTGAGAGAACCATAGAGGTAAAGTGCCATTTTCATCACAAAAGTGACTCCATCTTTATGCTAATCTGCCATGTTGACTTCTGATTAGCCCCAGTCCCCTGAATGCCTCCTGATTTCTACTATATTTACTGTTCCTAGACTAAGAACAAAGCAATTTTAATGTTACTGCACAAACCAGAGGCTATGATGCATACAGCATTCTTGACTTTTCTGGAGGGTTGCCTTTAATTGTCTTGCAGAGAACTTTCCTGTATCATACAGAAAGAATCTGAGGAGTCAACAGTGTGGAGACCAAACTGTCTTGCAGCCACCCAGACAAGACTTCTGTAAGTTCCCCTAATCAATAACCCAAAACTGATAAACTGGATTCATTTGGCTCCTTTGGTTTCTTGGCTCCTTCAGCTTTTGGGGGCTACTGTGCATATAGGACCTTTTCACTGAACAAATGGACAGCTAGCCAGGAGTCAGGTAACTAAAGTATGGGAAAGGAGAAAGAAGCATCCATCGGGGAAATCCTAGGGGTTCCTCCTCCTCTGTGTGGGGTGGTGTTGCCCATTTGCTAGATGCTTGTGGACTACAGTGTATGAGAACATGCCCAGAACACCAGAAGGTCTAGAAAGCTTGTTAGTAAAAAAGCAATATGATTCATTGTGGTAAGAAAGTTCTTGGAGCTGTGACCCTGAGTTTGCTGCTGTTATGATCTGTGGGAGTGGCCACAGGTAACTGCTGAGGTGAGTGTAGGAAAGCTGGAGAAAGAATTGCAGTGAAGAAAGGATATGAGAACTTCCACATCTGTGTTGGTGTCTGGTTTGGTGAATAAGCTTGAAACTCAAGAGGCACAGTTGTAAACCTTAGCTTGCCACTCTGTATGTCTGCGAGGAAGAAAGCTACACAGGCTGAAAGTGAAGACTGTCCTTGGCAAACCAAGCTAGGATGCATATATCTGGAATTCCAGCAAACCAATTTGTGAGTGAGATGATGGCATAGAGGTTTACTCGGAGGAGGAAGATAATTATTCACTCCCCTTAAGAGCAAAACTGCTCATGCTGCAGAAAGCAAAATCCCAAAACATGCAGCACTCAGCAGGAATATTGGACAGAGCAAAACCTTTTAAACAGCAGCCAAGAGAAATCTTAGCCTCTATGGGACACCAATAAGGACTGCACATCCCTGGAAGGGAGTAAAGCTGAAAAAAATGAGACAAAGTGGCCCCCAGAAGAGGCATGTCTCCCTTGTGGGACAAGATGTATGTGAGGTGAGAGAAGCCATTTCTGATTTTGGAAAAAGGAAATAGGGAAGAGATAAAGCCCAACCGCTCACTAAAGGGAAAATGAGATAAATAAAGTTTGCTAGATTGAAAAAGGGAGGTCAAAGAGGCCCCGTTAGGATTTCTAGAAGTAAATGTGGCATGATCTGATCTCAGCTGGGGTAGACAACAAACAAACAAACATAGACAAGCATCCTAACTCTATATTGTGAGGCTTTGAGAAGACCCGACTCTTGATCAACAGTTTAGACCCTTCCCAGTGCCCCAAAAAGAAGGAGAAGGAAAAGAAGAAACCCCATATAAAAGAACCCCAATCTCTGTGTTCCAGGAGTGATACTCCTTTCCAGCCTAGAGACTAGAGGTGGGGCCAAACTTGCCTTCATGGAAAAGCTATAGGGGTGACCGGAAGCCCCAGGTGGAGCTCATAATCTATTGGAGTTCAAAAACAAGCAGAGAACCTTAGCTTTAGTGGACACGGGTGCATAATGCATCTTAATTCATGAAACCCAGAAAGACAGCTGAGTAAATGGGCAGCTATAGGTGGTCATTGGGAGCAGGGGGGCGGAAATAATCTGAGTGAAACAAACTCCTCCCCTCCTTGGTTTTGAATGGAGTCCCCTGGTGCTTATTCTACTGTCTTTATCTCATGTGTTTCAGAAAATATCTTGGGTATGAATGTCCTTTTAGGATGTGCTTTACAAATGTCTGTGGGGGAATCCCACTTATGACTCTGGCTGGTAAAAGGTATTTCAATCCTACAACTCCCTCCCCACAACATATTGTTAAAGTGAAACAATATTGTCTTCTTGGTGGGATAAAAGAAATTACAGCCACCATGCAGGAACTGGCCATACTTAATATTACGCAGCTAGCTTAGAGTTCTTTCAACAGTCTTGTATGGCCAGTAAGAAAATCTGATGACACATAGACAACCAGGAACTAAATAAGGTGATATCCAAGGTACATGGTACTGTGCCTAATGTAACTCAAGTGATAGAACAAATAATATAGGCACATATCGTGCTGTGTTAGATTTAGTTAATGACTTCTTCAGCATCCCTTTACACCCTGACTTGTAGGCATTATATTGATGATATTATGCTAACTTCTGAAGATTTGTCATTGCTACAGCAACACACCTTGATGCATTGTGCACCCTTTTCCAATGCAGAGGATAGGCCATCAATTGCCAAAGATATAAGGCCCAGGACCAGCTGTAAACTTCTTAAGGGTTGCTTGGTTGGGTAACACATGCCTTATTTCAGGCAGTCATTGACAAAATACATTTTTACTTGCCTAAAACAGTTAAATAGTTACAACATTGTCCAGGCCTTTTGGGATATTGGCAGGCTTTAGTCCACATTTAGCTCAATATTTGCATCCCCTACACAGAATAATAAATGAAGAAATCTAGTTGCTGCTGGGATAAATAATGAGAAGAAGCATTTGCTAAGGCTAAAATACTAGTAGTTTAAACACAAGCATTAGATTCCCCATTTCCCAGGATATCAGTGTCTTTAGATGTGACCATAAGGGCCACATCTCACAAGTCCCGCATGAGAAAGAAGTTCCCCTAGGATTCTGGTCACAGCTATGAAAGTATGTTGAAACCCAGTGTTCCCCAATTGAACAGGTCCTGGGCATATACAAAGCTTTGCACAAGTTGAACCCATAAGTGCTGCTTTGCTGGAAACAGAGAGAACAGGTCTCCCTACTGAGGTCTGGCTAGAGGGATTGTTTTCCAGGTCTGTCTCAACTATTGCTCAGGCCTTCACTTTACAGAAGTGGCATGCATGCCTGCAACAATGTAGGGCTCCTTCCACGAGTCCCTTGAAAAATAAACTGCATGCTCAGGGCCAGCACACTATGAGACTAGTGCTGCCCCTGCTGTGGAGCTTCCACAGGTGATGCCTCCAATGACACACAAAGGCGTGGCTCTTATCCCTAAATATGCTTGGGATTAAGACGGGTCGAGCCAAGGTAACCTCTGTGTACAGATAGTATTAGCATAGCTGTCTATCCATAGACAGATACTATCTGGTTTGAGATAGGAATGCAGCAGGGCAATCAATGGGCAGAACTCTGACCTGCACAGTTGGTTTGGACCCACAAGCCATGGCTTATAGTTGTCTATACAGATAGTTGGGCATTACTGAGGCTCTTACAACTTGGCTTGCCCAGTGGGCCTAGGATGACTCCTGTGTGCTTTACAAATCCCTGTGGGGAACTACCATGTGGAAAGACATTTGGAAAAGGCTACAATAGCCCACTGAGAGTGTAATTGTGTATCATGTTTCAGCACACTTGTTAGATTCACTTCCCACTGGTAACATGGAGGCTGATATCCTAGCAAAAATGAGAACATTGGCTCCTTTGCAATCTTCAAGCTGGTTGATTGGGTAATAAATATAGTGGACATCACAGTGTATGCATGGGCTAGAAAATAGCAAAGGAAGCAAGATTGCCCCCTCCACTATGCAAATGTAGCAGCAGCAATAACAAACTGCTTAGTTTGCTCCCATATGCCCTTGCCACATCCATATATATCTGGACATATGCATAGAACAGCTGCACCTGTGAGAGACTGGCAGATAGACTACATTAAACCCCTGCTGCCAGTAAGCTTGGAACAAAAATGTGCACTGGCATATGCCATGGAATTTTTTCAGGCCTTCCCTTGCAAAAGGGCAAACAAAATAGTCACCATTAATGGCTTGAAGTAAAACAGTGTCATATATGGATACTCTTGATGCATTGTTAATGACTGAGACACGATATTTCAGTGAACATGATGTCCAAGATTGAGCCATATAATCACCAAGCAGAAGGTTAATTGAAAGGAAACATGGTATTGTGAAGGCAAAACTTCAAGCACTCTCATACTCCAATACTTTGCATGGGTAGGTGAAGGTTTTGCTTCAAGTCATTAGAAACTTGAATTCATTGAGAAAATACAGGGCTGGCAACATACCAATGACTCAGGATCACCATAGAGAAGGGTTCATTAACTGTGAGTTGTGAAGAAAGTCTGACCAGACAAACATCTACTGGAGTTGATCAAAGGTCAGCAGCAAATGTTATTTCCAACTCCCCCAAGATCTTGAGCCAGGATAGGGGACAACGGAATGAGAATTGGACTGGTAACTTTCTTAAGGTTACATAGGTTATTTCTCACCAGAGAGCAAGGAATTTTCTGGTCAACTCAGGTGGTCTCCGTTGATCCTTTTGGAGTCTGGATCAAGATGTTCCAAATACCAACACACTGGAACAGAGTTCCTTTTAAAGTAAACTTTGGTCAGCCATTTAACATGGTATCTTGCTGCCCCTGTAACCTGACAGATAATACTGGCACCTTCACCCCTTGGGCAACATGTTTGGTATGCACCCCCATCACATAATCATTTGACTGCCTATGTCCTGTCCAGCAGAGGTGAGCCTACACCATTATTTTGCTTGTTCTACCAAGTACCTACTAAAAATTGTATTTCCTCCAACAGTCATCTGTTTCTGTTGCTGTTCAGTGCTACAAAAAGCCTCTTGCTTTGGATCCTGGGAAACATCGTAGTAAAAGGCATTCTATGCCTTATGCCTGGCATAAGTATCATTGCTTGTTGTTTGTATTTTTGTTTTGACTTCTGCTTACAGGTAGAAAATTAACTGATGCAACTTGTCACTGAAACCATTGAAATGACTGTAGCACCCCTCTCCTCTGAACGATCAGGGACCATCATGGAAGAGGTGGGCATGAGATTGTAAGACAGATTAGAGGGGTGGAGACAAAAGTTACTTCATCTTGGATGCTAATCCACATCTACTAGCCCCACTCTTTGTGTTATAGGATTCTATGGGTTTGATAAATATGGAATGTCAATACTGTAGTATACAGAATTGCTTAATTGCCCTAAAAATGCTGCTAATATATTCTGATTAGCCCCAGTTTAGTGAATGCCTTCTGGTTTCTACTTTATTTACTGTCCCTAGTATAAGAACAAAGCAACATTGATTTTATTGTGCAAATTATAGGCTATGATGCATATAGCATTCTTGCCTTTTCTGGAGGGTAGCCTTTAATTGTCTTGCACAGAACACATGTATTTTTTTCCTTATGGTATATAAGCCTTAAGTCTGGGGAGTAACAGTGTGGAGATCCACCTGTCTTGCAGCTGCCCAAGACCAGTCTTCTGTCTGTAAGTTCCCCTAATAAATCACCTAAAACTGACAAACTGGATTTCTCTGCCTCCTTCTTTTGTTTCTACACTCCTTTGGCATTTGGGGGCTGCTTTGCATATACAGCCCTTTTATGGAGCACCTCATATAAAGGGCATGTGCTATGAACCTGACTTTCACTGTTAATGTTAGCTTTTGTCACTTGCTAAGGTAGCAATTATCAGATTTCTCCAGTGTAGTCACAAGCCCCCTGCTTTCCAACTTTCCGTGCTGTACTGTCTGGAAGAATGCCACTATATGAAAGAATGTCACTATATGCTGGGCACATTTAAAGAGTGAGGAAATCACACTCCAGCTCCTTCAGGGTGGAGTATCTATATAAATTATTTAAAATTATTCTTCTTGGAAATGTATTTTATACTTTTGACTTACGATGCAGTACTGTGTTATTCATTGTTTTAATCAAGGTATGTTAGCTTTGGCTATTTGGAGCTCTTTCAATGAGCTCCTTTGTTTCTTTGATAAACTCCTATTAAAATGGTGTTTTTGTTTTGTTTGTGCTTTTTAACCACTTTCTTACTTTCTAGCATTACAAGCTTATATATTCCCCACTGAAGTCCTGAATCTGCCATTTCTCCAGTAAATGCTGATTTCTCCTATGAGAAACCAAGACCTGGGTATGCTTGTTGCTACCAGGTTATCATCATAGGCCTTCTGAGCTGGCAAGCAAGAACATATCACTGTTTGTGTGCCTATGTGTATATATAGCTTTATATATATATTAAACTAATCTGTGTATAAACATATCTATAGATATTTCTATATGTATCTATCTGTATCTACTATATACATTAAGCTATATATGAGTTTATGCTAATGTCTCCAACTCTAATCCATTACCTCATGAATTATTCTAGCCTTCTCTGCTTATTTATTTGCAATCTTTCATTCCAGCAGTGAAAAACTTGACCCTTACCATCTACTGTCTCTTGACTCAAGTGATCAACTCCAGTATATGTATATAGTATAGATATATCTAGGGGTTTCAGAATTGTTAACCTGTATACTTGTGGAGAAAAATCTTTCTCAAGTAAAGTGTTATGTACATGTTCTTTAGTCTTTAGTCTTTAGTTTTATAGTCTCCACTGGTTTCCAAAATTACTTATTTCAGTAACTTTATCTCTTTAACCCCTTCAGTGAGGTTGTTTCTTATATTTGCAATACAGTTATATTTTTTTCATCACAATCTACATTCTGCCCTAGGACTCCTAGATCTCCTAAATAGTTTTTTTTTTTAAACTTGCATGCATTAAGGCTCACTCTTTGTGCTATAGAATTCTATGAGTTTGATACATACATAATATCAATGCTGTAGTAGACAGAATTGTTTAACTGCCCTAAGAAATCATTTGTGGCTCATCTATTTGATCCTTCACCTCTTTAAACCCTGGCCAACCACTGATCTATTTATATTTCTAAAGTTTTGCCTTTTTCAAGATGTCATACAAATGGAGTCATACATTAGGCACCCATTACAGACAGACTTCTTTCATTTGGAAATACACGTTTAAGATTCATCCATGCCTTTTCATGACTTGATAGCTTAGTCCTTTTTATTGCTAAAATATATTCCAAGTGTGTGTACCACAATGTATTTATGCATGTACTTATTAAAACACACTTCAGTTGCTTCTAGTTTTTGGCAATTATAAATGAAGATGTAGGTGTTTTCATAAACGTACATTTTCAAATCATTTGAGCAAATACATATAAGTGTAAATGCTGGACCATATGGTAATACAATGTTTACCTTTATGAGAAACTGTCAAATGTCTTCTAAGATGACTGGGCTATTTTGCCTCCCTACCGACAACACATGCAAGTTCTGATTGTTCCTTATCGTCACCAGCAATTGGCATTGTCAGTTTTTTAATTTTATAAATTTTAATAGGCCTATAGTAGTACCTTACTGTTGCTTAGTTTACATTTCCTTATGACAAATGATATTGAGCATTTTTTCATATGTTTATTTGCTATTAGCATATTTTCTTTAGTGAGATCTCTATTCAGATCTTTTGTCCATCTTCAATGGTTCTTTTTCTTTTTTGGTCATTAGGGTTTCAAAGTTCCTTGTAAAATTTAGATATAAGTCTATGATCAGATGTATCTTTTGCAAATACCTTATTTCAGTGGCTTATCCTTTTATTTTTTTAACAGTGTGTTTCACAGAAGTTTTGATTGATTTAAATACAATTTGTTTATTTTTTTATTTCATGCATTGTGCTTTAATGTATCTAAAAACTCAAACAGAAGACAAAAAAGACACTAAAAATGGACAAAATAGTTGAGGAGGCATTTCACAAATTAAGATCCATAAGTGGCCAATAAGCCTGTAAAAAAGATGTTCTACAGTATTTAACAACAGAGGATAAAGGAAATAAATTGATATTTAGAGACCACTCTAATTTCAAAAAAAAATTAAATGACAATAGGAACTGTCACTGCACATATGGAGAAACAAGAACTTATGTCACTTTTATCGAAAATATAAAGCAGTTACAGACACTGAAAAACTGCTTGGCAATTTCCTATAAAATTAGACACACGCTTACCATATGACCAGCAGGATTTGGAAAATTGTTGGAATACATTCTACCTTCAAATGGAAACTATTATATATTATAATTAGTGGACTGACTTTAAATAATTTATATAAAGATAAAAATGACTCTCAACCTGCTGCACAAAGTGAATTGTTCTGGAGCAAGTGGAAGCAGTAATGGTAGGAGGGAAACAACTGAAGTGTTATTTGAGTGTCAATGTTGGTGGTGATAGGAGTGGAGAAGAAAAGAAATGCATAGTTCAGGACATACTTTAGAGGAGTTAATGGGAATTGAGAATAAATTGGGTATGGGTAGTGACCTAAGGGAAAGAATAAAGGAGTCAAAGATTAGTGTTAAAGTTTTGATTTGAATCAATGGTAAGAATGAAGATGGTAGTCTACCAGAGGTACAAGGAGGAACTGGTACCATTCCTTCTGAAACTATTCCAATCAATAGAAAAAGAGGGAATCCTCCCTAACACATTTTATGAAGCCAGCATCATCCTGATACCAAAGCCTGGCAGAGACATAACCAAAAAAGAGAATTTCAGACCAATATCCTTGATGAACATTGATGCAAAAATCCTCAATAAAATACTGGCAAACCGAATCCAGCAGCACATCAAAAAGCTTATCCACCATGATCAAGTGGGCTTCATCCCTGGGATGCAAGGCTGGTTCAACATACGCAAATCAATAAATGTAATCCAGCATATAAACAGAACCAAAGACAAAAACCACATGATTATCTCAATAGATGCAGAAAAGGCCTTTGACAAAATTCAACAATGCTTCATGCTAAAAACTCTCAATCAATTAGCTATTGATGGGACATATCTCAAAATCATAAGAGCTATCTATGACAAACCCACAGCCAATATCGTATTGAATGGGCAAAAACTGGAAGCATTCCCTTTGAAAACGGGCACAAGACAGGGATGCCCTCTCTCACCACTCCTATTCAACATAGTGCTGGAAGTTCTGGCCAGAGCAATCAGGGAGGAGAAGGAAATAAAGGGTATTCAATTAGGAAAAGAGGAAGTCAAATTGTCCCTGTTTGCAGATGACATGATTGTATATCTAGAAAACCCCATTGTCTCAGCCCAGAATCTCCTTAAGCTGATTAGCAACTTCAGCAAAATCTCAGGATACAAAATCAATGTACAAAAATCACAAGCATTCTTACACACCAATCACAGACAAACAGAGAGCCAAATCATGAGTGAACTCCCATTCACAATTGCTTCAAAGAGAAAAAAATAACTAGGAATCCAACTTACAAGGGATGTGAAGGACCTCTTCAAGGAGAACTACAAACCACTGCTCAATGAAATCAAAGAGGATACAAACAAATGGAAGAACATTCCATGCTCATGGGTTGGTAGAATCAATATCATGAAAATGGCCAATCTGCCCAAGCTAATTTATAGATTCAATGTCATCCCCATTAAGCTACCAATAACTTTTTTCACAGAATTGGAAAAAACTACTTTAAAGTTCATATGGAACCAAAAAAGAGCCCGCATCGCCAAGTCAATCCTAAGCCAAAAGAACAAAGCTGGAGGCATCATGCTACCTGACTTCAAACTATACTACAAGGCTACAGTAACCAAAACAGCATGGTATTAGTACCACAACAGAGACATAGACCAATGGAACAGAACAGAGCCCTCAGAAATAATACCACACATCTACAACAATCTGATCTTTGACAAACCTGACAAAAACAAGAAATGGGAAAATGATTCCGTATTTAACAAATGGTACTGGGAAAACTGGCTAGTCATATGTAGAAAGCTGAAACTGGATCCCTTCCTTACACC
Source organism: Hylobates moloch (assembly GCF_009828535.3). Classification (NCBI taxonomy): domain Eukaryota; kingdom Metazoa; phylum Chordata; class Mammalia; order Primates; family Hylobatidae; genus Hylobates; species Hylobates moloch. Next base: position 85,917,051 of record NW_026652277.1, on the reverse strand, counting down.
TTATACAAAAATTAATTCAATATGGATTAAAGACTTACATGTTAGACCTAGAACCATTAAAATCCTACAAGAAAATCTAGGCAATACAATTCAGAACATAGGTGTGGGCAAGGACTTCATGTCTAAAACACCAAAAGCAATGGCAACAAATGCCAAAATTGACAAATGGGATCTAATTAAACTAAAGAGCTTCTGCACAGCAAAAGAAACTACCATCAGAGTGAACAGGCAACCTACAGAATGGGAGAAAATTTTCGCAACCTACTCATCTGACAAAGGGCTAATATCCAGAATTTACAATGAACTCAAACAAATTCACAAGAAAAAAACAAACAACCCCATCAAAAAGTGGGCAAAGGACATGAACAGACACTTCTCAAAAGAAGACATTTATGCAGCCAAAAAACACATGAAAAAATGCTCATCATCACTGGCCATCAGAGAAATGCAAATCAAAACCACAATGAGATACCATCTCACACCAGTTGGAATGGCCATCATTAAAAAGTCAGGAAACAACAGGTGCTGGAGAGGATGTGGAGAAATAGGAACACTTTTACACTGTTGGTGGGATTGTAAACTAGTTCAACCATTGTGGAAGTCAGTGTGGCAATTCCTCAGGGATCTAGAACTAGAAATACCATTTGACCCAGCCATCCTATTACTGGGTATATACCCAAAGGATTATAAATCATGCTGCTATAAAGACACATGCACATGTATGTTTATTGCGGAACTATTCACAATAGCAAAGACTTGGAACCAACCCAAATGTCCAACAACGATAGACTGGATTAAGAAAATGTGGCACATATACACCATGGAATACTATGCAGCCATAAAAAATGATGAGTTCATGTCCTTTGTAGGGACATGGATGAAACTGGAAACCATCATTCTCAGTAAGCTATCGCAAGGACAAAAAACCAAATAGCTAAATGACGACTTAATGGGTGCAGCAAAACAACATGGCACATGGATACATATGTAACAAACCTGCACATTGTGCACATGTACCCTAAAAACTAAAGTATAATAATAAAAAATAAAAAAATTAAATTAAATTAAAAAATAATAAAAAAAAGAATGAAGATGGCATTAATTTGAACTGAAAAGCCCTAGGGAAGAAGACTTTTTGCAAATAGAGTTTTCTGTATTTTAAACTGGAGATTTTATTTGATGTCTAGGGGAAATATTTAACTAGAGTGCCAAATAAGGATGTCAACAATTTCTCTGGTATATGAATTACAAATATTTCCCGATGTTAACATTGGTCTTTTGAATGCGATTATTATATAATTATGTATGATTATATAGTTAACATTTATATTCAAATATATGCTATATATTGTATAGGGAAATGAAAATATATTTTCTTTATCAGAGAATAGGATTGCAACATCTGCTTCTTTTTGTCTTCCTTTTGCTTGGTAGATCTTCAGACATTAAACCAACAAAGATCAAAAGAGACAAAGAAGGCCATTATATAATGGTAGAAGGATCAATTCAACAACAAGAGCTAACTATCCTAAATATATATGCACCCAATACAGGAGCACCCAGATTCATAAAGCAAGTCCTTAGAGACCTACAAAGAGACTTAGACTCCCACACAATAATAATGGGAGACGTTAACACCCCACTGTCAACATTAGACAGATCAATGAGACAGAAAGTTGACAAGGATACCAGGAATTGAACTCAACTCTGCACCAAGCGGACCTAATAGACATCTACAGAACTCTCCACCCCAACAGAATATACATTATTCTTAGCAGCACATCGCACTTATTCCAAAATTGACCACATAGTTGGAAGTAAAGCATTCCTCAGCAAATGTAAAAGAACAGAAATTATAACAAACTGTCTCTCAGAGCACAGTGCAATCAAACTAGAACTCAGGATTAAGAAACTCACTCAAAACCACTCAACTACATGGAAACTGAACAACCTGCTCCTGAATGACTACTGCGTACATAACGAAATGAAGGCAGAAATAAAGATGTTCTTTGAAACCAACGAGAACACAGACACAACACACCAGAATCTCTGGGACACATTTAAAGCAGTGTGTAGAGGGAAATTTATAGCACTAAATGCCCACAAGAGAAAGCAGAAAGATCTAAAATTGACACCCTAACATCACAATTAAAAGAACTAGAGAAGCAAGAGCAAACACATTCAAAAGCTAGCAGAAGGCAAGAAATAACTAAAATCAGAGCAGAACTGAAGGAAATAGAGACACAAAAAACCCTTCAAAAAATTAATGAATCCAGGAGCTGCTTTTTTGAAAAGATCAACAAAATTAATAGACTACTAGCAAGAATAACAAAGAAAAGAATCAAATAGATGCAATAAAAAATGATAAAGGGGATATCACCACCGATCCCACAGAAATACAAATTACCATCAGAGAATACTATAAACACCTCTACGCAAATAAAAGAGAAAAACTAGAAGAAATGGACAGATTCCTCCACACATACACCCTCCCAAGACTAAACCAGGAAGAAGTTGAGTCTCTGAATAGACCAGTAACAGGCTTTGAAATTGAGGCAATAATTAATAGCTTACCAACCAAAAAAAGTCCAGGACCAGATGGATTCACAGCCGAATTCTACCAGAGGTACAAGGAGGAGCTGGTACCATTCCTTCTGAAACTATTCCAATCGATAGAAAAAGAGGGAATCCTCCCTAACACATTTTATGAGGCCAGCATCATCCTGATACCAAAGCCTGGCAGAGACACAACCAAAAAAGAGAATTTTAGACCAATATCCCTGATGAACAGAGATGCAAAAATCCTCAATAAAATACTGGCAAACTGAATCCAGCAGCACATCAAAAAGCTTATCCACCATGATCAAGTGGGCTTCATCCCTGGGATGCAAGTCTGGTTCAACATACGCAAATCAATAAATGTAATCCAGCATATAAACAGAACCAAAGACAAAAACCACATGATTATCTCAATAATGCAGAAAAGGCCTTTGGCAAAATTCAACAACCCTTCATGCTAAAAACTCTCAATCAATTAGCTATTGATGGGACGTAACTCAAAATAATAAGAACTACCTATGACAAACCCACAGCCAATATCATACTGAATGGGCAAAAACTGGAGGCATTCCCTTTGAAAACTGGCACAAGACAGGGATGCCCTCTCTCACAACTCCTATTCAACACAGTGTTGGAAGTTCTGGCCAGGGCAATCAGGCAGAAGAAGGAAATAAAGGGTATTCAATTAGGAAAAGAGGAAGTCAAATTGTCCCTGTTTGCAGATGACATGATTGTATATCTAGAAAACCCCATCGTCTCAGCCCAAAATCTCCTTCAGCTGATAAGCAACTTCTGCAAAGTCTCAGGATACAAAATCAATGTGCAAAAATCACAAGCATTCTTATACACCAAGAACAGACAAACAGAGAGCGAAATCATGAGTGAACTCCCATTCACAATTGCTTCAAAGAGAATAAAATATCTAGGAATCCAACTTACAAGGGATGTGAGGGACCTCTTCAAGGAGAACTACAAACCACTGCTCAATGAAATAAAAGAGCATACAAACAAATGGAACAACATTCCATGCTCATGGGTAGGAAGAATCAATATCGTGAAAATGGCCCAACTGCCCAAGGTAATTCATACATTCAATGCCATCCCCATCAAGCTACCAATGACTTTCTTCACAGAATTGGCAAAAACTACTTTAAAGTTCATATGGAACCCAAAAAGAGCCCGCATCGCCAAGTCAATCCTAAGCCAAAAGAACAAAGCTGGAGGCATCACGCTACCTGACCTCAAACTATACTACAAGGCAACAGCAACCAAAACAGCATGGTACTGGTACCAAAACAGAGATATAGACCAATGGAACAGAACAGAGCCCTCAGAAATAATGCTGCATATCTACAAGTATCTGATCTTGACAAACCTGACAAAAACAAGCAATGGGGAAAGGATTCCCTATTTAACAAATGGTGCTGGGAAAACTGGCTAGTCATATGTAGAAAGCTGAAACTGGATCCTTTCTTTACACCTTATACAAAAATTAATTCAAGATGGATTAAAGACTTACATGTTAGACCTAAAACCATAAAAACCCTAGAAGAAAACCTAGGCAATGCCATTCAGGACATAGGCATGGGCAAGGACTTCATGTCTAAAACACAAAAAGCAATGGCAACAAAAGCCAAAATTGACAAATGGGATCTAATTAAACTAAAGAGCTTCTGCACAGCAAAAGAAACTACCATTAGACTGAAAAGGCACCCTACAGAATGGGAGAAAATTTTTGTAATCTACTCATCTGACAAAGGGCTAATATCCAGAATCCACAATGAACTCAAACAAATTTACAAGAAAAGAACAAACAACCCCATCAAAAAGTGGGCGAAGGATATGAACAGACACTTCTCAAAAGCAGACATTTATGCAGCCAAAAGACATATGAAAAAATGCTCATCATCACTGGCCATCAGAGAAATGCAAATCAAAACCACAATGAGATACCATCTCACACCAGTTAGAATGGCGATCATTAAAAAGTCAAGAAACAATAGGTGCTGGAGAGGATTGGAGAAGTAGGAACACTTTTACAGGGTTGGTGGGACTGTAAACTAGCTCAACCACTGTGGAAGTCAGTGTGGCGATTCCTCAGGGATCTAGAACTAGAAATACCATTTGACTCAGCCATCCCATTACTGGGCATATGCCCAAAGGATTATAAATCATGCTGCTATAAAGACACATGCACATGTATGTTTATTGCAGCATTATTCACAATAGCAAAGACTTGGAACCAACCCAAATGTCCAACAATGATAGACTGGATTAAAAAAATGTGGCACATATACACCATGGAATACTATGCAGCCATAAAAAATGATGAGTTCATGTCCTTCGTAGGGACATGGATGAAGCTGGAAACCATCATTCTCAGCAAACTATCACAAGGACAAAAAAAACAAACACCGCATGTTCTCACTCATAGGTGGGAATTGAACAATGAGAACACATGGACAAAGGAAGGGGAACATCACACACTGGGGCCTGTTGTGGGGTTAGGGGAGGGGGGAGGGACAGCATTAGGAGATATAGCTAATGTTAAATGAAGAGTTACTGGGTGCAGCACACAAACATGGCACATCTATACATATGTAACTAACCTGCACGTTGTGCACATGTACCCTCAAACTTAAAGTATAATTAAAAAAAAAGAGAAAATATATCTTCTTATATCTACCTATTCCTTTTAATTTGCATTTCAAAAATATGACATTCTCTGGATGCTTTAAAACTTCATAGTAGAAAATTTTCAAATGCCTTTATCAAATTTCCTAGCAATTACTGTATTTTCAATTTAGGTTTGTTGAAATTATTCTTTAAATACTTAAGCACTTGTGTTCATATACAAAAGTAAAGTTCAAGAACCATTTGAGGGAACACAATTGTCTCTACTCCAATCACCACGAATGGAGGAACACTTGATCAGATATAACATCCCTTTTTATTTGAATTCCCAATTATCTAAAGTGAAAGCAAAAACAATCTTACTTGTTGAATAATTTTCTAGATGAACTTAAATATTTTAGATGAACTTAAATATTTCAAAAGTGTAAGAAAATAAATGAAATAAATATACTTACATTTTGGTCTTAGACATTTTAAGATAATTTATTTTATAAATATTTATTTTTCACCTAAGATGTATCTGATTCCATAATAAGTTTAGTTTTTTTCCCAGTTGCTGTTTTAGGTCTCATAATTAATAATTATGACCTATAGGGTGTTTGAAGGGAACTGAAATGCATTGTTACCTCTACTTGCCATTATAAATGCACTGCACAGTCTACTAGCATATTAAAGTCACATTTTTCATAGTATCAAATTTATAATAAAATACTATATTAAATGTGTAATTTGTGGGAACTAGTTCAAAGTAGCCCCAAATCATCTGAGTTTGTTATAAGATAAAAACTGAACTGACTCACCTGAAGCTGCCCTTTTATCAGTAATAATCTTCACATTACTAGCTCAACATTTCTACAAAAGGGAATAAGGGCCAAAAATGCAAAATGCTCCCAAAGGAGGAGACACAGTGTGAAAGAATAAAACTGTGTTTTATTTATTTGTTTTGTTTTGTTTTGTTTTTGAGACTGAGTTTCGCTCTGTTGGCCAGGTTGGAGTACAGTGGAATCTTGGCTCACTGCAACCTCCACCTTCCTAGTTCAAGCAATTCTCCGGCTCAGCCTCCTGAGTAGTTGGGATTACAAGCGTGGGCCACCACATCAGGCTAATTTTTGTATTTTTAGTAGAGACAGGGTGTCAACATGTTGGCCAGGCTGGTCTTGGACTCCTGACCTCAAGTGATCCACCCACCTTGGCATCCCAAAGTACTGGGATTACAGGCGTGAGCCACCATGCCCAGCCTATCTCATTTTTAATATACACATACAAAAGAGGCAATAGCAAATGTTTTAGAAGTGTTGTATACAATTTGAACATGGATTCTAATACAGAAAGGCAGAAAGAAATTTGAAGAGAAGCTCAGCTTACATAATGTCTATAGTTCTGATATTTTATTAGTACTGTAGTTTACTTTCTGCAACATGGAAAACAGGTATAAAAATAATAAGAACACGTTTATTACTGGCAAGATTATGCTACGAATGGCTTTGTGGTTGACATGTAATTGCTATTAAGGCCTCTGACTCTTTCATCTGGGTTCATTAGCCTACAAGTAAACTCCAGTTGCTATTTTTCTAAAATAAGTGGACATTTACGCAAAGTTATGCTCATATTTATCAATTAATAAACAAGTTTCTCTTGTCACTTTCAGCAAGTACAAAGTTAGATAAACAACACAATACCAATTTTCTTTAATGCTTTATCTAAAGCACACTTTTATTTTGCTTCCCTATTTGAAAAGTTTAAACTACATTAGCATGGATCATCTTTTTCAAGAAACTGCAGATAAAAACTGAAATGGGCAGAAAGTAAGGGTGTGACAGGTAGACATTAGAAGTATTTCTTAGGAGTGTTCTCTAATTTCCCTAATGACTATGAGTAGGCGTTAAACTTTTTTTTTTGTTTTGTTTCTGTAAGAACCTCAGAGAGTGAACTGATGCCACAGATCTTAAAGCCATTTTTAAAAATACTGAAAAAAGGAGAAAGTTACAAATAGGCTTCTCCCTAAAGAGCCTCATTGAATTTACAAGTACGCACACATACATCCCACGTATTTTACACATGCACAAAACTGTCAAGGTTGCACTGGCTGAGCTGATGTAGTAAAGCTGACCTTGGGAGATGATCTGATGGTAAATGAGGTGGCTGAGCATTCATTTGAAAGGGAAATTTTGGTCATTTTAATCAGAACAGTGGTTGGTTCTCCTGTAGAGAAGATAGATTAACGATTGATTGGAATAATTAATACTTATGAAAAGAAAATAATTATATAGTTTATTATAAATGAGAAAATTAAAGTTTTTATACTATAACTCTTGTCTAGATAAATACATTAGAGTTCCATTTTTTAAAAGATTCACAATAAAGGAACTGTAAAAAAATATTATAGGATGTTCGTAATCCAGTCAAGGTAAATGATGGCTATGAAGAGTTAAAATTCTTATAATTGGATGCTAAATTAAAAACACTATTTTCACTTACAACTCAATATGTAAAACTACATATGGTTAAGAAAAACAGCAAAATCCTATAAATACTGAGTGGTTGCTGCTAAAACCAGAGATTACAGGTGATTTGAATTTTATCTTTATAGTTTTCTATGTTTTTCAGGCTTTCTACAGTCAGCCAGTAATGTTTTTTATAATCAGTTGAATACATAAGTTTTATTTAAATAGCTTTATCTATCAAATTATATCTCTTGCTTACACATTATCTTGGCACTAAGAATTATATTCTAAAAGTGAGACTCTATCTGTGAAGGTCCTGACAACCATGGACAAGCTCTGATAATGATTTACAAATACTCCCAGGAAATTCCCTCTATCTTATAAACAACACAGCATCATGTTCTCTTTGCTTTAACTTATAATAGCAAATTTGTCATGGGACTCAACAGACAATTTTAATTAATGCTGCTTTTATTCCAACAATAGTCTCTGCTTCAGTTAAATTCAAAGAAGCTGCTAATATTCAAAAACTGAAGAGGGAGCTGGATGTGAGTTTTTTGGCCATGAAGAAGATTTTTGCTTCCTCTGCCGTGATGTGGATGAGCATGCTCATTCCTCACCTGGGAAACAAAATGTTGAGGCTGCTGTCATTCTGATGCTGAAAATCATTATGATGAATGTTGTTTTTTTAGGTGCAAGGGCAGAGTTAAGCTGTGTTGGAAGAGAAAACAACCTTCACAAAAACATAGCCACACAAAGGAAAAGTACCATAAAGAACTGAACCAGTCTTTGAACCAAAGCTATCGTAAGATTAACCTGATTTATTTTGTGCAAAATGTTGAGCATGGCATATAGTAGAATCTCAATAGTTGTGTATTGAATAAATTTGAAGTGTGACTATAAAGTAATAAGGCAGGTTCCACAGGTTACCACAGTATTTTATGGCCATGGCTTGCTTGTTATTTTACAGTTGGTATAATAGGGATCTTCTATATAAGACCAATTTTGTCCTTGTTTTCTGACTTTAATACCCTTGATTTTTGCAGTACTTAAAAAAATAGATTTAAGAGTCAGACACAACTGGATTCAATCCTTGCTCTTGTATTGTGAGCCCGTGCCCTTGGGCAAATAACTTATATAAGCCTCAGTGTCTTCATTTGTAAAACAGGAAAAATAAAACCTAACTCAAAGGGATTTGATGAGAATTAAACAAAATAATGTGTGTAGAGCAGTACACCTGAGTTACAGTAAGTGCTCAATAGATAGTAGATATTATTATTCTTGAAATGAATTCATTCTATGCTGTTGAGAGCTAGTATCTTAGGCAACAATATAGTAGAATTGTTAAGAGTTTGTGGCCTAAGTCAATCTTTGTTTCAAGTCCTATCTATCTCTTACTAGTTGTGTGATCTAGTTATTGAGTTTTCTTAAGGCTCAGTTTCTGCACCTGTAAAATGACAACAAAACAGTTTCCTCACAGAGTTATTCTGAAGAGTTAATTAGAGGATTCTTATAAGATGAGTAGCAGAGTGTTAAGATTTACTAAGAGTTGAGTAACATTAGTTTGCATGAAATTGTTACTGGCAAGACCCAGTCAAGGGCGGCATTGACCCTGCTGCTGGTTCCCCGAATGTCCATGCTTTCTAAAACCTTTGCGCAGCAAAGAGCTCTTATATAAGCATCTGGGGGAGGGCTATGTTCACTCGTCTGCCTTGCTACAGTGAATCGATGGCTTCCCTTTACCCTATTCCTAATGTCTTCGCTCAGCTCATCAAACAGCAGCTGCTCCACTGTATATCTCCCATACACATTTATTCAGCATCATATACCCTTAGAAGTTGCTGTCTTTTGACACCATGGGGATAATGAAAAAATAAAAAATTACAAAGTAAAAGAAGTCTCATAAAGTATTTGTGGTCATTATTCCTTGCCTCTTTAAAAAAAAAAAAAAAAAGCTTCAGCTTCATTCCCCAGCTGTCTTTCCCGGCCGCCTTGTAAGCTGGACATACAGATATCATTAGACTCAAGATCTGTCAGACTTTTCAGTGTTATCTACTCTGTCCACATGGATCCCATTCTATCTCTAACACCACAATCTTCAGCGTGACCGCTCTTCTGTATAAAAATGAGAACCTATTGTTACAGAGGGAATCCAAGTTATCCTTAGTAAGCATTCATTAAATGCAATGCAACATACATAATTGATCTGTGATTCTCACTAAGCCCTGCAACGGACGTATCTCCAGTTCCACTTTACAGATTTGTAAACTGAGCTTCAAGCAGTATAACAGGTTGGTAGAAATGGAAAAGAGGAAGCATAAAATCAGGTCATGGTCACTGAACCAAGGTATCACTCAAAAAATAATCCAAATGATCAGTTGAACTCCTAAGTAGGACATATCCATGACTCATTTATAAAATGTTAGTATATGCCATTTCCTTTCATGATATCTGAACCATTAATAATTTTGAACCATGTTAAAAAGAGCATAAAATTTTGAGGTATCAAAGGGATAATTTAAAGTTCATTTTCCTTGTAAAATGATGCTTCTCTTTACAAAGAATTTACAATAAGGACACTAAAGTGGTACAGTCCATTGCAACACGTCTAAGGAACAGTGTGTGGTCACATTGGACTAAGTATCATCTTCTCTGATTTGTTTAATCAGAGTTTGGTAGTTTTCTGCATATAGATCCTTGGTGAATTTTGTTGGATTATTATACATAATAATTTTATTTATTTTGGTGCTAATATAAATGATATTGTGTTTTTAATGTAAAATTCCAATTGTTTATTGCTAGTATATAGAAAATAAATTGGCTTTTGCATATTAGCCTTTTATCCTGCAACCTCTCTGTAACTGCTTGTTATTTGCAATTGATTTTGTTGTTGTTGTTGATTCTTTCTGATTTTATACATAGACAAACATTTCATCTGTGAAAAAAAAAAGTTCTATTTCTTCCCTTTCAATTTGTATGGCTTTTATTGTCTTTCTGTGCAAGCTAGGTCTCCCAGTATGATATTGAATAGGAGTGGGGAGAGAGGACATTACTTTCTAGCCTTATTCCTGATCTTGGGTGGAAGGCATCCAGTTTCTCACTATCAAGTATCATGTTAGCTGTGGGTATTTTACAGATGATCTTTGTTAAACTTAGCAAGTTTTCCTCTATTCCTAGAGTGCTGAGAGATTTTATATTAAATAAATTGCTGGAATTTTTAAAATACTTGTTGTGCCAATTGACATGGTTATTGACTTTATGTATTTTGCCTTTGATGAGATGGATTACATTCATTGATTTTGGAATGCTGAACCAGCCTTGCATATCAGAGATAAATCTCACTTGGTTGTGGGTTGTAGTTGTTTCTATACATATTTTATTTGATTTTGCTAATATTTTGTTGAGAATTTTTGCATTTACATTTGAGAGAGCTATTGCTCTGTAGTTTTTCTTTTTTAAATATACAATTGTTTTTACTGTGTTCACAGGATTGTGCAACCATCACCACAATCGATTTTAAAATATTTCTGTCATCCCAGTAAGAAACCCAGTACCCATTAGTATTCACATTCCATTTCCTTATGCTTCCACTAGCCTCACACCCCCAGGCCTATGCCATCATTAGTCCAATTCCTGTCTCTGTAATTTTGCCTATTCTGAGCCTTTCATGTCAATAGAATCATACAATATGTAGTACTTTGTGAATGGCTTTTTTATGTAGCATAATGTTCTCCAGCTTCGTCAATGTTGTAGCATGTGTAACTTCATTATTCTGAAGGCTAAATAATATTCCATTGTATGACTATGCCACATTTCCTTTAACTTATCCATTGATGAACATGTAGGTTGTTTCCACCTTTGTGCTATTGTGAATAGTGCTGCTGTGAACATTTGTGTACAGGTTATTGTGTGGACATATATTTTCATTTCTCTTGGGTGTATACCATGGAGTGGAATTGCTGGGTCAAATGGTGACTCCATGTTTATGTGTTTTTTTATTATTATTATACTTTAAGTTTTAGGGTACATGTACATAACGTGAAGGTTTGTTACATATGTATACATGTGCCATATTGGTGTGCTGCACCCAGTAACTCGTCATTTTGCATTAGGTGTATCTCCTAATGCTATCCCTTCCCCATTCCCCCACTCCACAACAGTCCCCAGTGTGTGATGCTCCGCTTCCTGTGTCCATGTGTTCTCATTGTTCAATTCCCACCTATGAGTGAGAACATGCGGTGTTTGGTTTTTTGTCCTTGTGATAGTTTGCTGAGAATGATGGTTTCCAGCTTCATCCATGTCCCTACAAAGGACATAAACTCATCATTTTTTATGGCTGCATAGTATTCCATGGTGTATATGTGCCACATTTTTTTAATCCAGTCTATCACTGTTGGACATCTGGGTTGGTTCCAAGTCTTCGCTATTGTGAATAGTGCCACAATAAACATACGTGTGCAGGTGTCTTTATAACAGCATGATTTATAATCCTTTGGGTATATACCCAGTAATGGGATTGCTTCTAGTTCCAGATCCCTGAGGAATTGCCACACCGACTTCCACAATGGTTGAGCTAGTTTACAGTCCCACCAACAGTGTAAAAGTGTTCCTATTTCTCCACATCCTCTCCAGCACCTGTTGTTTCGAAACAACAGGTGCTCTGTAGTTTTCTTTCCTTCTAATGTACTTACCTGGTTTTTAGCGTTAGGGGAATGCATACCTCACAGAATGAACTAGAAAGTGTTCCCTGGTTCTATTTTTTTTCTGCAAAATATATGGAAAAACTGGTATTACTTTCTTCACAAATGTTTAATAAAATTCATCAGTTAAATCATACAGGCCTGATGCTTTCTATTTAAGAAGGTTTTAAATTATTGATTCAATATCCTATATTCAGATTATCTGTTTCTCTTCAGTGAGTTTTGGTACTTTGTATCTTTCAAGAAATTGACCATTTCATCTAAGACTTAAATTTGTGGATATAGAGTTGTCCATAATATTTATTTATTAACCCTTTAAAGATCATAGAATTAGTACTGATGTTTCTTTTTTCATTTTTGATATGGTTCATTTGTGTCTTCTCTCTTATTGCTTTGCTAACCTGGCTAGACATTTATCAATTTTATTGATCTTTTTTTAAAAATCAGCTTCTTAAAGAACTTTTCTTCCTTATGGATTTTCTTTTTCAATTTCATTTGTTAAAGCTCTAATTTTTATTACTTCTACTTTTCTACTTGATTTAGGCTTTACTCTTCTTCTTCTACTTTTCTAATGTGGAAGCTCAGTTTGTTTATTATGAATATTTCTCTTTTTCTAATATATTTTATGCTACAAATTTTCCTCCAACCACTGCTGTGGTTGCATTCCACAAATTTTGATAACCTGTGTTTTTATTTGTATTTACTTAGTTCTAAATATTTTTAAATTTATTTTGAGAGTTCTTCTTTAACTCACATTATTTAGAAGTATGTTCTTTAATCTCAAATATTTCAGATTTTCCAGGTGTTTTACTGTTATTAATTTCTAGTTTAATTCCATCATTTTTAAGCATATACTTTATATAATTTTTATTTTTAAAAATGTGTTAAAGTGTGTTTTATGGCACAGAATGAAGTCACTATTGTTTAACGTCTTCTATGAGCTTGAGAAGAACATGCATTCTGTTGTTAGATGAAATATTCTATATATATGTATAAAGTGGATCCAATTGATTGATTGGGCTGTTCAGTACAACTCTTTCTTTAATGATTTTATGCTCATTGGATATGTTAATTTTTGACAGAGAGGTGTTGTGCTGAAGTCTCCAGATATAATAGCATATTCCTCTATTGCTTCTTGGAGTTCTATCATTTTTTTTTTTTTGCTTCATGTATTTTAATATTCTCTTCACACATAAGTGAATATTTTTTATATCTTCTTGGAAAATTGACCCATTTTAAAAATCACTTAATACCCTTGTTTGTCACAAATAATTTTTCTTGATAAGAAGTGTGCCTTGTCTGAAATTAATATATCTATTTTTATGAGTTAAAACAGCTTTCCTTTGATCAGTGTTAATATAGTATATCTTTCTTTATCCTTTTACTTTAACCTATCTGTGCTTTATATTTAAAGTCATGGTGGGGGTCTAGTTCAAAACTGAAGCCTATAGGCTAGAGAACCATCAAGAATTCAGTGTTTCCATTTCAGCCCAAAAGCAAGAAAAATATAACGTTCCAGTCTGAAGACTGTTTGGCGGAGGAATTCTCTCGTACTTGTCTTTTTTGATCTCTTGGCGGCATCAACTGATTGAGTGAAGCTCACCGACATAAGGGAGTGTAATCTTCTTTACTCAGTCTACCAATTCAAAGGTTAACCTCATCCTGAAACATCCTCACAGATACAATCAAAGAGGTGAAAGATCTCTACAATGAAAACTACAAAATATTGAATAATGAAATTGAAGAAAACACAAATAAATGGAAAGATGTCCAATGTTCAAGGATTGGAAGAATTAACATTGTTAAAATGCCCATACTTCCCAAACTATGGATATAATTTAATCCCTATCAAAATGCCAATGACATTATTCACAGAAATAGAAAAAAAATCATAAAACTTGCATGGAACTACAAAAGACCCTGAAGAGCCAATGCAATCTTGAGCAAAAATAGCATAGCTGGAGACATTGCACTACCTGACTTAAAAATACACAACAAGGCAATAGTAAATAAAAGAGCATGGAATTGGCATAAAAAAGATGCACAGACCAATGGAATAGAGTATCTATATGACCCAGAAATAAATCCATGCATTTGCAGTCAACTAATCTATGACAAAGGCTCCAAGAACACACATTGAGGAAAGGACAGTCTCTTTAACAAATGGTGTTGGGTAAACTGGATATCAACATGCAGAAGAATGAAACTAGAACTTCATCTCTCACTGCCTACAAAAATCAACTCAAAATGGAAGAAAGATTTAAATATAAGACACGCAACTGTAAAACTACTAGAAGAATGCATAGGAGAAACATTTAACATTGATCTGGGGAAGAGGTGTTTTTTTTTTTTTTTTTCAATAACTCAAAAGCACAGAAAACAAAAGCAAAAGTAGACAAATGCATTATTTCAAACTGAAAAGCTTCTGCACAGCTAAGAGAACAATCAACAGAGTAAAGAGATAACCTACAGAATTGGATAAAATATTTGCAAATTACACATCTGAAGCAGGGTTAGTATCCAGAACAAATTAGGAACTCAACTCAATAGCAAAAAGATATAACTAAATTTTTTAAATGGGCAAAAAATCCAAATAGACATTTCCCCAAAAAAGACATACAAAGGGACAACAGGTATATGAAAAAATGATCAACATCACTAACCATCAGGGAAATCCATATTAAAGCCACAATGATATATTGCCTCACATCTGTTAGAATAGCTATTATGAAAAAGACAAAAGATAACAAGAGTTGACAAGGATGTGGAGAAAAGGGAACTCTTGTACACTGTTGGTTAGAATGCAAATTAGTATAGCCCCCATAGAAGACACTATGGAAGTTCTCCAAAAATTGAAAATAGAACTACCATATAATCCAACAATCCCACTACTGGGTATATATCCAAAGGAAATTAAATTGGTTGGTTCAAGAGATGTCTGCACACTCATGTTTATTGCAGCACTATTCACAATAGCCAAGATGTGAAATTAACCTAAGTGTCCATCAGCAAACAGATGGTTAAAGAATATGTAATATATTTACACTATGGAGTACAATTCAGCCATAAAAGAATAAAACCTGTCACTTTCAGCAAAATAAATGAACCTGGGAGACATTATGTTAATTGAGATAAGCCAGACACAGAAAGACAAATACTGTATGATCTCATTAATATGTAGAATGCAAAAACATTGATCTCAAAGAAGTAGACAGTAGATTAGTGGTTACCAGAGGCAGGAAAGGGTAGAGGGAAGAGGGGCATAAAGAGAGGTTGGTCAATGGGTACAAACTTACAGTTAGATAGGAAGAATGAATTATCATGTTGCATGGCACACTAGAGTGACTGTAGTTAATAATGTATTTTATATTTCAAAATAAATAGAAGAGAGGATTTTAATTGTTCCCACCACAAAGAAATAATAAATGTCTGATGTGATGGATATGCTTCTTATCCTAATTTGATCATTACACGTTGTATACACATAGTGAAACATCACACTGTACCTCGTAAGTATGTACATTTTTTGGTGCGTCAGTTAAAAAGTAAAAACAAATAATAATGTTTGACCAAATATATGAAAACCATATGGCCCTGTCAAGTTGACACATAATTTTCACTATCACAATATGCATTGTAATTTTTCACTAAAAGCTGGAAATTGGATAATAGGAGCTGAGGTTCATAAGCCTTTAGTGTGAGGCTTGATGTGAATCTGTCTAGGAGTTGGACTGTGTTTATGTTTGCAGTAGCTGTAGGGGCCATAGGTTTTATCATCCTCTAATGTTCTTATTTTTGTCTCCTCTTTTGTCTTTGGATGTCTCTAATAATTCCTCCTTTTATTGAACTGCATCTTCAATCTCTGTTAGTTATAATGCACTGTTATTATTCTAGAGCCCTTGTGATGTGGTGGTAAGGCATTTTGTAGGGAAGGGAAAGTGCTCTATAATCCTGTAAATTAAATTTTAGTCTTTTAGTGGGTCTGCATTTCTGAGCTATGGCCTTCATATGTGTTTCTTAGCTTTTATCTTTCCCCTCATAAGGAAGACAGGAAAACTAGAGCAGAATGTGGCTGACTGCCTTTTCCCCAGATAGATTAGGTTTGGTTCTGGTTGTTGTTTCCCTTGGAGGGCAGGTCTTAGTCATGCTCTAAACATACTTCAGAACGATTACTTTTCCTCTACCCCTAGTAGAAACATGAGGGGATATGTCTTAATCTTCATCATGAGAACTAGTCAGTTTCCTGGAGGAGAACTCATAAAAAGTGTAGAGTCTCCCCATGACTGTTGCCCCCAGAAGTTTCTCACTCTCATGCTAGTTCATCCAGACTCAGCCTCCAGTAATTAGCCAAAACTACTTTGTGTCCAATCAGTTTATGACTATGTCTTTGCTCCGTTAAGCTGATCTTCATTGTGATTCTCTGCGTTCCTCTTTTCTCTACAGATTCTGGGTATTGGTTTACCTTGTGACCTTATTTCTCTAACAGGTCCAAGAAAAGTGGTTTATGTTCCCTTTCTCATGGGAGTGATGGATTCTAAGCACTTTCCATGTTAGAAATAAAGCAGAACTTTACATCTTCTCTACCAGTGACATTTTCGGATTGCAATTAAAGGGGAAATCCGTAGATTCTCTATGTTTTTTCCTTAACTCTTTTTTTTTTTTTGAGACGGAGTCTCACTGTCGCCCAGGCTGGAGTACAGTGGCGCGATCTCGGCTCACTGCAAGCTCCGCCTCCCGAGTTCACGCCATTCTCCTGCCTCAGCCTCCCTAGTAGCTGGGACTACAGGCGCGTGCCACCATGCCCAGCTAATTTTTTTGTATTTTTTAGTACAGACGGGGTTTCACCATGTTAGCCAGGATGGTCTTGATCTCCTGACCTCGTGATCTGCCCGCCTCGGCCTCCCAAAGTGCTGGGATTACAGGCGTGAGCCACTGCGCCCGGCCTTCCTTAACTCTTTCTACCTTACACCATGGAATTATTGATAAAATTGTTTCAATAGACCTGGGGGATTTTAAAATTGCATATTTTAAAATATAACCTAAGTACTTTTTAAAATGCAGAAATTGTAGTCAAAATACAAATATTAAAATGTGGTTTCTTGTGTTTTAAGATTTAAGTATGTAGGAGTTAAAATAGGGGATTAAAATAGAACTGGGGCTGCCCTTAAATCTCAGGTTTTATTACTTAAGTAAATCTTACAGGTTACTCAGCAGATAAATACTATTGATTGGAATTTTCATCATCAATTTCTCTATGTAAACTGTTTATTGGTAGCAAATTAAAAAATTTTTAAAAGCAAATTAAAGAGAAGATACTGTTTTTAATACAATGGATTATTATGCAGATAATAAAATTCTAATACTTCCCTGTAAAAGAATGGGAATATGCAACATGTTACTATGGGTAACATTTTAGTATCATATGTATCATTTTTCCTTAAGAGTAATATAAATAGCCATATTTAATTCACTCTATACAGTTTTACCTTTACTTTTCATACAGGTATTACCTTCATATAGTGCAACACTATAATTAGTATTAAAACATAAAAAATCTAGTATTTGCTTACAGATCAAACTTTAACTTTTTGGCTGGTTAAAAGGTTGGGTTTCCATTAACTGAAATGAGTAGGACTTCAGGTAGAGCAAATTAGTAGAAAACATTCATAAATTGCATTGGGTGATTTATGTTTCATATTCCTACAAGATATCCAAGAAGATAGGTTGCATTGGCAGTCAGAAATATTTATCTAGAGTTCATCATAGAAAGTTGGGCTGGAGATATGCATTTGAGAGTCATAAGTAATTAAAAGTTGTTTAAAACTGTGCAACTAGATGAGATTACCAAGATAGAGCATATATGACAGAGAACCAAGTCTTGAGCCACAGAGTCGACAATATTAATCATTAAGGAGAGTGAGGAGCTTGCTGTAAAGGAAACAGACTGAGGAGGAGTGAAGTGGGTAGAAAGAATATTAGGAACTGTGGCTTCCTGCAATCCAAGTGAATAACAATTTAGGAAGAAAAAATGATCAACAGGATCAAATGCTGCTCATAGGTTGAGTAAGATGAGGACAAGATGGTATCATTTGATTCAGCAACACAGAAGTCATTAGTGATCTTTACAAGAGACATTATAGTGGAGAGATGAAGGCAAAAGTTGTATTGGTGTAGGGTCAAGATAGAATGGAAGAAGCAGAAATGGAGACACCAAGTACAAACAATTCTTGTTATGACAGCATTTTCTTCTACTTCAAATTTTTTATTGTCAATTCCCTTTTGGTGATCCAGTGGCCTAAGTAGTGAACGAGTTGATAGTGAGAATCTTCTTCACTTGTATTGTTCTCGCTGCATAGAGAATATTCTTCCCTCAAAAGCTGTTTTCCATAATTAGCCTTCCACTGAGGCTGGCTTCTTCTCCAGGTGGACTGTGTTCCTATGTCTCTTATAGCCTGCTGCCCTAGGAGACAGTCCAATATTTTCAAATCTCTTAGTGTTCCCTTTATTTGCTTGCAGAGATAGGGTACAAATTTCTCTACAACAATAATGTGACTTTGAGACTGGAGAGTTCCCCTGAGCCCCTCATGGGACCTACAACAGGGGTGTCTACTGGGTGCTGCACTCAAACCTCTTGAAGGAGAGGGAGCACGCAGGTGAAAGGGTGTAGGAGCCAGGACAAGTGCCTTTGGGCACCAGCAGGAACAAACCCCATACTAGCCTGTGCAGCAGCGTGTAGGGGTTGCCTGTGACCTCTGGAGCCCCAGAGGGCATGTGTTACAATCGGTGCTCTCTTACCATTTGTCTTCCAAGGATGACTAAGTGCTAAAACAGCTTGGTAGGGAGTCAGCGTGACAGTCTCTTGCACCCGCAGCCAGGTTCTTTTCCGTGCCCAAGAGGAATGAGGTCACATGAACTTGAAGGACGATGAATGCAAAGATTTTACTGAGTGGGGGAAGTGGCTCTCAGTGGTATGGGGAGCTGGAAATGAGATGGAAAGATAATCTTCCCTTGGGGTTCAGCTGAAATCCTCTCTGACCATTGTCTCTGATGTCCAGCTGCCTCTTCTCCTCTCAACATTCAGATGCTTCTTCTCTTCTCTCCTTCTCTGCTGTGCCACTCTGCCCCTCTGCTAGTGGAGCTTTGGGTTTTTATGGGTACAGGATGGGGGGCATGGAAGGCCAGGGTGGTTTTGGAAAAGGCAACATTTGGGCAGGAAAACCGGAATGCATGTTCTCATTTAGGGCTGCAGGTCTAGGCTTGAGGGTGGAGCCCTTGCCAATGACCCCACCCTTTTCTACCCAGTTTTTCCCTACCTCCTGTCCATATCAATTCTACCCTCAATGACTTCTTTTTAGTTTTATCTGCATAATGTCTAGGAATTCTTTGGCATGGGTGGCATAATATGTCATTCTCTACCTAGTGTCCAAGGGTTATTTCAAATTTTCTGTTCTTTTTAATAATTTTTGGTTATTCGGGTTTATTTTGTCAGAGGAAGGTAAAGGGAGGAATGATCATCTATGTTCAATCACATTTCTGGCAACTTAGGCTCAATAAAATTAGATTCGAGCTACTTACCAGCTGATTGCTGTTGGGCAAATTACTAAAGTTATCTATGTGTCAGTTACCTTATCCCTAAAGTGACTGATGAAACACAAAGTATTACTATAAAAAATTGTAGTGCTTGGCACAAGTTAAACTACTAGTTTTTGCCATTTTGAAAGCACACAGGATCTTCATGACATGCGAACATCACTGCTCATCTGTTATATGCAACCATAAAGGTATCATTAAACACTGGAGAAGACTTAACTTATGATGCAGAAAAAAATACGTTCTAAACTTCAGAAGTGTTGGGAGGAGTTAGAAAGAGGTGCATAATTTAAGAAAATTAGGTCTGAAAAAAATCACAGAATTTTTCTAGAAATAAGACATATGACAAAATCATGTTAGGAAGATTAAAATCATAGCAGAGCACCAAGGGGCATACTGGTCTTGGATTTTGTGATTAATGGAAACATTATTATATTATTATGTAGCTTCTCAAATTAATTTAGAGTACTTTTAATGCCCTTAAGGCATATAACAGGATAATGTAAGGTCACCAGCTTTAAAGATAGCTATCATCACTCAATTCAATTTCTTCAAGCTGACTGCAAATTAGTTGTTTTTCCTCTAAGAGCCATTCTAATTCAGGGAATTAATAAGCAAAGCTTAATATGTAAACCTTCCTGCCTTGCAAACTATATTTCAGCCTGTGGTAAATGTGGCATACCATGAAGATCTTTTTTGCTAAATCATGAGAATTTTAGAAAAATAAAAAGTTTGTGTGTCTTATTTTTATTAAGATGTTGTTTATCTTATATTTAATTTAAAAACATTAAACAATCAAAAGAGATCTGATGTCTATTTTATTCATTCTATCATTTTTTAGCTTTAATTTAGGTAATTTGTTTTTATTGTCAACAAGATCATCAAACAGTTTTAAAATTAAATGCAAAAACATGTTTTCTATTGTTATTTGTTTATAAATATTGGCAAACCATGGGGTATGAGATTCTTATTTTTCTAAATAATCTCACTTTCAAAGTTTCAACATACTTATATGTGAAAAGGTTATGAAAAAAATGAAAAAGGGAGAAAGGCATGGAGATTAATTCTTTAATTTATTCCGCAAAGCTGTATTAGCTACTACATGCAAGTTCCTATACGATGCAAAAGAACTTATTGTCTTGTGGAAAAGCCAGTACAATACAACAATTTAAAAATTGCTATCACAAAGGAAGTACTTAGGGGCACAAAGAAGAATACTGACTCAGACAAAGGAAACAGGATTATTGTTTTTGCATAAAGTTGGTTTTCCAGTTATCTGTGCTGCATTTGTTGTTGAGAAATACGAGACACACATTCTGGAGAGAAGGAGTTGCATTTGCAAAAGCTTGGAAACTTAAGAAAATCCAGCATGGTTGGAACAAGTGGTAAGAAGTGAAGGAATCATGACAGTTGACGCTGTATGGGTAGAAGCCTGATTTTTAAAAATTATTTTGTTTTGAGGAGTGTTACTGAATGCTTGACAGTTGAGTGTTGATTTGTCCATGTCTGTTTATTGAGAGAGCTACTTCCCAGAGATAGTGGGCTTCTTATTCTTAGGGAAATAAGCCTAGTAACTGCTGATAGGTCAAGATAAGAACCAAAATGTGATCATATAATTTAGCAGCATTGTAACATTAGTGGCCTTGGCAAGATTTAAAATAAATGTTACAAAGAAAGTTAGATGGAACTGACCAATGAACCTAGGAAAATCTATAGTCTATATTGAGGGCTTCCCTATTATAATTATGAAAAAAAAGCTGTAGAAATACGCACATTGTGGATGGAGGTTAATAAAACATCTTTGAATGATAATAATCTAAATCCTTACTATGAAAAACTCTTTTTCCAAGGAGTTTACCGAAGGGTGTGTGCAGATGAGCTCTAATCAGTGCACAGAAAGAGCTATCCTCAGAATTCAGGAGCAAGGTCAGAAAATGCCCTCCTACGATATTGAAGATATTTATAATCTTCATAAAAATGTGTATGTTTATCCATATTAAGAAGAAATGTTTTATGGAGGCTCTGCTGAAAATACAAATGCAGATCACAATTAGTATCAGGTGACTAATCTGTCTTGCAAATCTCATAAAATAACTAATGGTAAATTGGCAAGTAATACATTATAACACTATTGAAAAATTGGTGCCATGATACCAAAATGGCAGCTTCAATATACAAAAATGTCAGAGGTTAATGTATGTTAAATTCAGTCTTCAAAGGAGGGTGTGTGCATCATATAGGGGCCACAAACTGCTCAACAGGTCTATCTGAAAGGTAAACAAATATTCCCACTTCTAAGCGTACATATGAGTTTGTGTATATACACATGCATATATGTGCGTATTTATCTATCATCTATCTATCTATATCTATAGTGTTTTGTCTGAAAAAGAAATTATTTACCCTTACTACCATTTAATGAAAGACTCACATTGGCTTCTTAGTTGGCTCATGGTTGGCTGCCATTCTGTAGGGGGAGCTGTCTGCCAGATACACTTCAATGTAAAGGTGTTTGTGGTGGCATCCTTTTCTCCTCTTTCATCATGTTGCACATACTGTTGTTTACACATGAAGAGTCATTTAAAGCAGGCAAAAGACAAGTAGGATTGTTCAAATATTAGGAAATATAGAGGAGCGAACGTATTCAGGAAGCTATAACACATCTGATGCTATGAGAAAGTAGGGAAAATATGGATGAGTAAGGAAATGAAATGGAAACCTAACTGTAAATGTCATAATATTGATAGCAAGGCATTCTTTTTCCTCCCTTTATTGTCTTCTTTACCTGTATTTCCAATGGGCTCTGCACTCGTTTTGGGAGAAGTTTATGGCAGGGAGGAATATAGGACAAGACCGTATGCTCTTACAGCTTTTATTTCCAGAAACTAGATGCACAAATTAGGAAAAAGATTCCTGGTATTCATAATATGAATTGAGAGAAATAGAAGGAAACATGAGACTTCTGTTTATAATCTCCAAGATTAAAAAGAGAACTGTGGAGAGACAGGAAGATAGATAAATAGAGAGAGAGGGAGGGAGGGAATAATGAGAAACCTAGAAAGAGGAGAGAGAAAGGGAAGAGATGGAAAGAGAAAAAAGGAGGGAGGGAGAGGGAGGGAGGGAGGTGTTGAGAGAGAGAGAGAGAGAGAGAGAGAGAGAGGTGTTGGCAGCTCCTGGCAGCTCATAAGGAATCTAGCAAGTCACCAGAGGGAAGTTTGTGGTGCGTCTAAGAAAATAAAGGCATGGGTAATTTCTCCAAAGTTCTGTAAGTTCTGTGTGGCACAGAATACAATTGAGTCACTGAACCCGGAGTATCCAAGCCAACCGAGCTGACATATATCTTACTGTAAACCTGTTGGAGCTAAGCCAAGATCCACATTCTGGTCCTTCCTCTAATTTTTGCCTGAACACTACATGACACTGTGAAAGGAAAATAAATCTTGAGACTCCAAAATCACTAAGCTAAAGGGAAAAATCAAGCTGGGAACTGCTTAGGGCAAACCTGCCTTCTGTTCCATTCGAAGTTATCCCTCTGAGGCTCACCCGAGACAGACGCCTATCTGATTGCTTCCTCTGCCCTATCATTTATGTAAAAATGCAGATTCACTGAGCCGGAATAAATTGTGTATTCAGTGGAAGGCTGATCAAGGACCCAAAAGAGTGCAGTCTTTTGTCTATCTACTTCTAACTTGGAAGACCCCCCTTCCAGTTGCCCTGCCTTACTGAACTGAACCAATGTACACCTTATACATATTGATTGATGACTCATGTCTCCCTAAAATGTATAAAAGCAAGCTGTACCCCCAACCACATGAGCACTGTGAGAGTTGAAGAAAGAGGAAAGAAACACGAAACACAGCTGGCAGTTAAAGACAGGTTTACTTTAGCTCAAACCTGAAAGGTGGTCCTGGCCCATTTCGGTCAGGAGCGCTCTCTCTCACAGACCAAGAGTATATATTGGTTTTAGGGTGAAGGGGCTTATCACAAGCTTGGAATGTTTATGTGTGTGAAGAAGTTTATGGTGGGGCTGGAATCTCTCTGGGAGGATGGGAGATTATCTTGGGGCAGACCTCTTTCCAGCCCGGAGAGGGATTATCTCAGGGCTAGCATCTTCCCTGCCAGAGGGGGGTTTATCTTGGGGCTAGGATGTCTCTGGTTAGGGAGGAGTTTGGAATGTTTCTGGTTGGAAATGTTATTTGTGTTTTATGGTCATGCTGACCTTAGCCATTAGGCTGATGCCCTTTGGATTTAGGCAGTTTTTTATTAAGGTAAACTTTAGAATGAGGGGCTTGTCCAAGAGGCGATGCTCCTGCTCTCTCAAGCACATGTCTCAGGACTTCCTGAGGCTGTGTCACAGGTGCATCCTTAACCTTGGCAAAATAAATTTTCTAAATTGACTGAGACCTGTCTCAGATATTTTGCATTGACAAGACCTTGGGACTGTAAAGAATCCCTGGAAGGTGGATGTGGAGAATGCCTAGAAGGGATTGAAATCAGAATGATAAAATAGAGACAGAAATTAACTTGAGTTACAGAAAAATAACTTGAGCTTGATACTGGATATTTAAACATCAATTTATATCTATAACGACTTTGTATTTTTCTTTTTTTTTCTGAGACGGAGTCTCGCTCTGTCGCCCAGGCTAGAGCGCAGTGGCACAATCTCGGCTCACTGCAAGCTCCGCCTCCCGGGTTCACACCATTCTCCTGCCTCAGCCTCCCGAGTAGCTGGGACTACAGGCGCCCGCCACCACGCCCGGCTAATTTTTTGTATTTTTAGTAGAGACGGGGTTTCACCGTGGTCTCGATCTCCTGACCTCGTGATCCGCCCACGTCGGCCTCCCAAAGTGCTGGGATTACAGGTGTGAGCCACCGCGCCCGGCCACGACTTTATATTTAATCTGAAAAGTAACAGAGGACTCTTATAGGAGCTTAAGTGCAAAAATGTAACATCACATTTCTTATTAGAATATTCTTATGGAGAAGATATTAGAGGAGAAATATAACAAAACATGTTCCCTGATGAGTAGAAACATAGTATTTATTATAAATTAACAAATTGATACTTACTGTATTGTAAAAATCAATATCTCAATTCAACTCAAGCTCAGGATGCTTATTATTTTAACAAAATAACTTCAAGTTTCAGAATCGGCCGGGCGCGGTGGCTCACGCTTGTAATCCCAGCACTTTGGGAGGCCGAGGCGGGCGGATCACGAGGTCAGGAGATCGAGACCACGGTGAGACCCCGTCTCTACTAAAAATACAAAAAATTAGCCGGGCGTGGTGGCGGGTGCCTGTAGTCCCAGCTACTCAGAGAGGCTGAGGCAGGAGAATGGCGTGAACCCGGGAGGCGGAGCTTCCAGTGAGCCGAGATCGCGCCACTGCACTCCAGCCTGGGTGACAGAGCGAGACTCTGTCTCAAAAAAAAAAAAAAAAAAAAAAAAGTTTCAGAATCATCAACCCTGAAAATCAGATTCTTACCCATCGGGACACTGCTAAGAAATGGATCTTCCAATCAATTCAACCTGACCAGCTGGCATAATTATCTAAATAACTAAAGAGTTTTGAGAGAGAATGAAACCTCCTCATCCACATAAGCTCTAGAAATTTAACACCTTTTAACTGTCCTACAGGGTATGAGGGGATGGGAAATCAAAGGGGATGACAAATCAATGTTGTGAGAGCAGCATTAGTAGAGAAAGAGGAAGCAGCACTTTTATAACTGTTACTAGTGTCAGGCCTCTGAGCCCAAGCTAAGCCATCATATCCCCTGCGACCTGCATGTATACATCCAGATGGCCTGAAACAAATGAAGAATCACAAAAGAAGTGAAAAAGGCCGGTTCCTGCCTTAACTGATGAAATTCCACCATTGTGATTTGTTTCTGCCCTAACTTAACTGAGCAATTCACCTTGTGAAATTCCTTCTCCTGACTCAGAAGCTCCCCCACTGAGCACCTTTTGACCCCCGCCCCTGCCCGCAAGAGAACAACTCCCTTTGACTGTAATTTTCCACTACCTACCCAAATCCTATAAAACGGCCCCACCCCTATCTCTCTTCACTGACTCTTTTCGGACTCAGCCAGCCTGCACCCAGGTGATTAAAAGCTTTTATTGCTCACACAAAGCCTGTTTGGTGGTCTCTTCACATGGATGCATGTGAAAACTAGCATCTTAGGAACATAGCTATGGCTTTATCTTATCTCCTATCCAAATTCTAAAAGTTAATAAATATGTAATAACATTTTAAAACGCTAAGAAAATAGGCACCCTAATAATATCCATCTAGATTACAGATAATGATACAGAATTAACAATGGTGTCCTTCTTTCCTTCTTTTCTCCTTCCTTCCTTAAATATTTATGTGCCAGGTACTTTTCTAGGGACCAAGAAAATAAAAAGTCTCTGTTCTCATACAGGCTTATCTTAAGCTTCAAGAAACAGATAATAAATACATGCATACATTCATGCGTGTTATATGAGGTTGTAAGAAGGGTTCCGAAGAAAAATCAGGAAAGGAGATAGAGTGATTCAGGGGTAGAGTTGCAATTTTAAATGAAATGGTTGATGGTAGTGACATGAGAGAGTGATTGATGATGATCTGCAAAAAGAGTATGCACAGCGAATGAGAATATAACAGTAATGAATCAAGGTGGAGTCAAGATGGCCGAATAGGAAGAGCTCCAGTCTACAGCTCCCAGCCTGAGCAACACAGAAGACGGGTGATTTCTGCATTTCTGCTTGAGGTACCGGGTTCATCTCACTAGGGAGTGCCAAACAGTGGGTGCAAGATAGTTGGTGCAGTGCACTGTGCGGGAGCCAAAGCAGGGCGAGGCATTGCCTCACTCAGGAAGCACAATGGGTCAGGGAGTTCCCTTTCCTAGTCAAAGAAAGGGGTAACAGAAGGCACCTGGAAAATCGGGTCAGTCCCACCCTAATACTGCGTTTTTCCAACGGGCTTGGAAAACGGCACACTGGGAGATTGTGTCCTGCACCTGGCTCAGAGGGTCCTATGCCCACAGTCCCACTGATTGCTAGCACAGCAGTCTGAGATCAAACTGCAAGGCTGCGGCGAGGCTGGGGGAGGGGCGCCCACAATTGCCCAGGCTTGCTTAGGTAAACAAAGCAGCCAGGAAGTTCAAACTGGGTGGAGCCCACCACAGCACAAGGAGGCCTGCCTGCCCCTGTAGTCTCCACCTCTGGGGGTAGGGCACAAACAAAAATTCAGCAGGAACCCCTGCAGACTTAAATGTCCCTGTCTGACTGACAGCTTTGAAGAGAGTAGTGGTTCCCCCAGCACGCAGCTGGAGATCTGAGAATGGACAGACTGCCTCCCAAAGTGGGTCCCTGATCCCCAAGCAGCCTAACTGGGAGACACCTCCCAGTGGGGACAGACTGACACCTCACTTGGCCGGGTACCCCTCTGAGACAAAACTTCCAGGGAAGCAATGAGACAGCTGAATTTGTGGTCTCATGAAAATCTGCTGTTCTACAGCCACCGCTGCTGACACCCAGCCAAACAGGGTCTGGAGTGGACCTCTAGCAAACTCCAACAGACCTGCAGCTGAGGGTCCTGTCTGGTAGAAGGAAAACTAACAAACAGAAAGGACATCCACACCAAAAACCCATCTGTACATCACCATCATCAAAGACCAAAAGTAGATAAAACCACAAAGATGGGGAAAAAACAGAGCAGAAAAACTGGAAACTCTAAAAAGCAGAGCACCTCTCGTCCTCCAAAGGAACGCAGTGCCTCACCAGCAACAAAACAAAGCTGGACGGAGAATGACTTTGACGAGATGAGAGAAGAAGGCTTCAGACGATCAAAATACTCCGAGCTATGGGAGGAAATTCAAAACAATAGCAAAGAAGTTAAAAACTTTGAAAAAAAATTAGAAGAATGGATAACTAGAATAACCAATGGAGAGAAGGGCTTAAAGGAGATGATGGAGCTGAAAGCCAAGTACTGAGAATAACGCGAAGATTGCAGAAGCCTCAGTAGCAGATGCGATCAACTGGAAGAAAGTGTATCAGTGATGGAAGATGAAATGAATGAAATGAAGCAAGAAGGGAAGTTTAGAGAAAAAAGAATAAAAATAAATGAACAAAGCCTCCAAGAAATATGGGACTATGTGAAAAGATCAAACCTACGTCTGATTGGTGTACCTGAAAATGACGGGGAGAATGGAACCAAGTTGGAAAACACTCTGCAAGATATTATCCAGGAGAACTTCCCCAATCTAGCAAGGCAGGCCAACATTCAGATTCAGGAAA